>NC_064816.1:83921629-83984650 GCF_023721935.1 Panthera uncia
TATCAAGCAGTATCAAGGGGTATAAGGGTCGTTTTTCAGGTGTCATATTCTAGAATCTCTGCTATATAAGGTTTTCCATGTGCTCCATGTCCCAGGGCATCTGAAACTGTATTTAGCATTCCAATTTCAGAAGGTTGTGTGGTTTAGTAGAAAGAACATAGACAGCTGGATTTGAGATGACTTTACTAGCAGTCAGTAACCAGGAAAGGTATTAAACATTCTGTGTTTCAATTATGTCACATGTAAATCATGTCAAATAAAATGGTACAATCTATAAAATACACATAGCAAATCGCTCGGTACTTAGACAATGATTAAATGTGAAGCATCTCAGCTATGGAGTCAGGAATATCTGAGTCTAAACCTTGGGTCTGTCACAGATTTTGTTTATGGCCTATACCTCTCTCACATTCCACATTTTTAAGATCAGGTTGATTACTTCTAATGTGCATTTGTGAGATATAAAAACAAAAGGTAAGTCACCTACCCACTATTGCAGCTCCTGTGGTCAGTAGGTGCACACAGAATGGACTTAACCTATAAAGCCTCTTCTATTAAATCTTTTCCCTCAGGATATTATAGTAACTGATGCACATCTTAACTAACTAGGTAATTGAGTCTAGGGAAAATACTTCTTATGCAGTACCTACACAACAGGCTTTCAACAAACATTTATGGAATTCATAAAATGTACAGAGATTGTGTTTCTTGCGTGGAATTTAAGAAAGCAGGAGACCATAAAGTGCATCTTTGAGAAAACAGCAGTAATCCAGTCTGGAACTAGGTAACTGAATTTCTAGATGCTTTCTAGAAATTCAGCTATGTAGCATTTCAAAAACTTCATTTGAGCAAAATTTTTATCTACCTCAATATGTGGTTTCCAGATAACTTGAGACGGCTGAGTCTGAATTTGCAGACAGAAGTTCCAGACTCAAAAATTTTGGTTCCAGAAAAGGAATACACACACACACACACATGCACGTGCGCACGCGCGCGCGCACACACACACACACACACACACACACACACACACACAGTTGTTTACAATCCAAATTTTTTACAAAGGCTATGGTCTGACTGCAAAGCAATGACTTATGGATTGTAGTGTCTGTGATGGATCTTGATGGCTACTGTCAGGTGTAGTCTAAAAGCACTTCCATATGAGGAAAGAAATGGAGTGGATAAACTTAAATATATTATACAATGGTCAAGATTTGATAATAAAATAACTATCTGTCCATAGTAACTACCATCTATACATAAACGGTCTTTAAAAAAATTCTAAAAGCTTCAAAAATAGACTCTAAAATTTAGAACTTTTAAAAAACCCTCAGAGGACACACAAAGTTATTCTGCTTTGTGTATTAAGCATACACATCCATCTTTTTAGGAAGGTAGCAATTTTGTGCTTTGTTCTAGATTGTGAATAAATCAATATATATTGCTATGTATACAGAAACCAAGTATTATATTATTATTACATCTAATGCAGAGTAAATTCAAAATTTCAAATATCACTAAATACATCAGTCATGGAAATTTGAAAAACAGGGACTAAAATTTGGGGAAAGGAGAAGCAGATTTTATTAACAATATGAGAAAGAAGCTTATAATTGAACATTGATGGATGCAGCATGTCAAAATGATTTGGAAAGGATTTCCAAATGAGGCAGAATATGGTGAGTTCCAAATTAGAAACAGAACATACTAAGGGAAGAAAACCACTGATGAAAGAATTACTTCTCTGTCTTCTGAAGCCATTCAACCAGAGGAGCTATAGAATATTCCCAGGTCCTCTCCTGCCAAGTGAGTTATGATGGAATTTAAAAATCAAGTTCACATCAGATTTGTGGAATGGAAAATATTTTAGTACCAAATCAACAATGTATTTTAGAGCAATAGGCTATAACATTTTTGGACAGATGTTTATTCTTATGACGTCATGAAAATTTAGGGGAATTTTCCTGTCTCTGAATGCCTTACTATATTATCTCTAAAAGCCTTTGTTGAGTGCCTTCCTCTGTAATAACTATCCCAGGAAACTGGGACTTACAAATTTAATCATCTTCCAGGATGTATTATATAATTTTTGACCAAAAACATATAATACTTTTAGTTTCACAGTAGACTAGAAGAAAAAAGGCATCAAAAGTTAATGTGCTGTACATTTGGAATCTATAGTTGATGACTTCATTGATTCACTTTCTATCTACTATGCACGTATTAACTTCTCCCTGGGTCCAAAGACAGGTGTCTAACACTTTTTTCCCTAATTCAACTTGCAACCTTCTTTTCACTATGGAACATTTTGTTAGAATTCACCAATATCTATTACCTTTTAACCAAATTTCATTCTATTTTCATAATTCCACTTTTGTGAAAATTGAGTTCAAAGCCCACGTTAGCATCAACAATGCTTTATCTGCCTTCACTAATTGCTTCATGCCCTTGACTGTGTCAATATACAAGCAGATTTCTAGACTTGCATAAAAAGATTAGCCAGTAACTGCCTCTACAGTATTCCTTATGTGTAACTTAAATGCCAGGGTGCTGAGGTGGCTCAGTTGGTTGGGCATCTGACTCTTGATTTCGGGTCAAGATCTCACGGTTCATGAGTTCGAGCCCCATATCAGGCTCTGTGCTGACCGTGAAGGGCCTGCTTGGAACTCTCTCTCTTCCGCTCTCTCTGCCCCTCCCCCATTCATGAGCATGCATGTTCTCTCAAAATAAACAAACTTAAAAAAAAAAACAGATTTTAAATGCTTCCTATTCTTACATCTACAAAAGCAGCCCAACTGATTCCTCTCTCATTTAGATCATAATAAAAATATAATCTCTATCAGTCAATCCACCTAAAAGGACAAACAGATGCCTTTCTTTTATTTCCAGTGGGCAATAATGGGACCCCTATGTTGAATTTTCATATGTGATTCAATTGCTTTATCAAACAAATGTTGCTGGTGTTGTTTTAATTCTATTATCCATATGTCTAAGATATACATGTTAACGGTGTTTGAATTTGTTATTTTTCTAGACCATTACCTTGGGTGATACAATTTAAGACTATCATTTTGACATGATACTAAAACCATGAAACTATGAGTACCTCCTGAAAAAAAATCCAATTTTCAGAATCCAAGTTTATTTTATACACACACACACACACACTATTATACACACATATACACATATATGTAATTTATTTACATGTGTAGGCACTTTATATTTGATATATATACATATGTATATATATTTACATGCCTATTTATATACATTTGAAAATTTTAAATATACACATAGGTTTTTATAGCATTTATAAATTGTATATACATAGAAATCAATGTGTGTATTTAAAAATTTTTATATGTATATAAATCACACATAATAAACAAATCCACTCTTTAAATAACACATGTATAGCATAATAGACTAATTCATTTTTAAATACCAATAAATCATCATCTATTTACTATCACACACCATATGCAAGACAGCATGGTGTGAATATGCAGCTATGAATTACCTCCTCTTTTCTTGTGTCACGTCCTTTCTGCACAAACCAGATAACTTTGGCTTGCAACGATCGTGGGGTACATTCCAGCAAAGTACTGTTGTTCTCTATGCCATAGGCCAGTCGCTCTTCAGTCTTATCCAAAGCATCCCCTACAATATAAATGTTAATATTAACCTTAAGACTTAAATTTTACCAGTAATATGTTTAAAAGATTATTTAGATCTCTGCAGCAAAGTAAGTATCTTTCATTACTTACTGCGAATTTCTATGCACAGTCACTTAAAGAAGTTATTTAGAGACAATGGCATACCAAAATCTAGGCTTTAAAAAGGTAGTGCAGGCTATGGAGAGGACCAGAAGGAAGTAACTGGGAGTGTGGGTCCAAAGGACAGGCAGTCAGTCAGAAAGTACGTCAGTGGTAAATGCATGGAGAATCAGTGACAATATCCACTGATAAAGCAGGCAAGAGAAGGGGAGCACCAAACATTCATGTAAGACACAGGATAAACAAAATTCATGGTAACAAACAAAAATAGAAGGCAGAAATCGAGGTGATACAGCATTACATAAACACAAGCTTGAGTGAGATTTTGTCAAGGGATTGCACTTTATCTAGATATTGGGTTCCTGCATTAAGAAAACAGTACAAAACTGAACTACAGACTTCATGACCCACAGCTTCTTGATTATAATCTATATCTTGGCCCAGAGAGGCTCTCACTGGACTTGAACTCTAATGTGCATATGGGCAAGTACACTTAAATGCAGGGGGAATAAAACCAAGTGGACGTATTCACTGGTGTTTTAACCAGTATCAAATTCATTAACCACAACCTGGGATTTTTTCCCTTATGCCTGAGTCCTCCTCACTTTCAAAACTGACCCCTAAGTCTTCCTAGATGAAGATCCTACCCTCCTCCAGCCAATGTTCTCAGAGGCTTACATTCTGCACCAAACCCTCAGTCAGCCTTGGGTCTAGCGAACTGAGGCTGTGTAACCTCTGCACTGTGCATAAGCACTGCTGGTCTCCCAGTCATGATTCTTCATCTCTCTGTCACCTCCTGGTAAAACTGATGATGCAAATCACAGCCTGTTCCAACCACCAACACGGTGTGAGGAGTCGAGAGCATAGTTTTCTGTGTTGTCTGACTTCCTTACATTTGCTGGAGTTGCAATTTCCTCTCATCCTTTACTCATCAGACCACCTATTACCTTTCCTCAGAAACTCACATTTGCACCATCAGCCTGAGCTCTAGGCTTCCTTACTCTAGTGGAAGAGTTAAAGCTTTTCATTTTGTTTTATCCCAAAGCTTAGAGGTGACTTGATATAAGTTAGATCACTCTTGAAAAGATTATTGTAGGTTATGTAACATGGTAAAGATATTCCCAGGGTTGAGATGGAGACAGAGGTCCTACAAATCACTGTGGCAGAATATTTTCTAAGATTCCCCTGTTGTGAGGTCCAACAGCAAGGTTTCGTGGTGGTATACAGAACTTACTTTCCTAACTAATTAAAAATTCTATGTCCACATATAGTTAAAAATTTTGTTTTAAAATTCCACCATGTGGAAGAAAAAAAGAATACTTGCAGTAACATTGTTCTAGTACATATCAATCACAAAGAAAGTAAAGACCCTTTTAAAGAGTTTCCAGTGTCTCTTCACTGTACACCCTGAGTAACCCTATCAATTGATTTTCTATGGATTACCGGCAAACTGCTGTCCAAAGCATTGCTGAGCTGCGTTGCCATGCCGAACATCTTGTCTGCGGAACCGCCTGGAAGAAAGTAAATGTGCTGAGGAGATGTTCAGATTTCAATTTTCCAGACTTTAAAATACAGCCAACCACATAAAAGATTCAAGTAGTATTCTGCTACTGAAAAAAATTGATCAGGCATACAAAACAAGGGTAAAATTCAAGTTTCATAGTTTCCCATATTTTCACTGAATGTTATTCAATGGATAAGATCTACATTCAACTTCTCTTTAAGTGTCCATGTAAGTTTGAATTCTGGATCCTGAAACAATTATTTTTTTTTTTTAAAGTTCGTTTCTTTTTTCAGAAAGAGAGAGCAGGGGAGAGGCAGAGAGAGAGAGGGAAAGAGAGAATCCGAAGCAGGCTCCATTGCTGTCAGCACAGAACCTGATGCAGGGTTCAAACTCATGAACCATGAGATCATGACCTGAGCTGGAAACAAGAGTCAGATGCTTAACCAACTGAGCCACCCAGGAACCCCCTCCAAAAATAATTAAAGAAAGCTCTCTTTACGTTTTGTTAAAAATCTAGCGCACCAAGAATTCTTTTGTTTCAAATGGGTGTTTTGGGTGGTAGGGAAGGTATGCCAAAAAGACAATGGGATTTGAGGCAGACTATTTGAATAAAAAATCATAAAACTCCTTCATATAATGGAAATGCATACAAAAAAGGTAAGGGTATTTGAACCCAAATATTTTGTTCTATTCTCATCATAATCACATAGCAAAAATATACTTAATAAAAAGAGATACACTAATAATATATTCAACTTACTCTTTTATTCAGATATTATGTGTAGAGATTATCTGCCTCTATTCAATGTGATTGTGTGTTATACATATTTAATAGGCTGTCTTTCAAAACTGCCTATTAGATTTAGGATCACTTCTGGTGTATTGTCATATTTTATAGATTGCTTATATATAGAATAAAAAAATAACAACATTCTTTATCCCTGGAGAAGAAGTTTAATAATACAGATCTTGTTTTAAATTTGCAAGCACCTTTCTGAGGGATTAAACAATAGAAATTATTATTAGTACTGAAATTCTAAACTCAAAATTCTCAGTATATTAATTTAGATTAGAGATAAAAATAGAAGTATTACATAAAGGCAGAAAATACCACTTGCTTTTCTAAATCATGGCATTTCTTCAAGATTGAGGGAAAAACAGAAGGCAAAGCAGAAGTTTCACCACAGAGGGAGATGGTGAGGCTTCCAAAGTGACAATGAGACGCTTTAACCATATGCATTGATGAAATTTGAAAAAGGAACCAGATTCAAATCCCAATGCCATCACTCACGTGTTGTTTGATCTTATACATATCTTGTCTGTTTCTTGGTTCTTTCTGTCCCCTTTGTAAAATGAAATTTATCTAAATGACATCTAAAATCTAGTCCAGTCTCATTTCTTTTTTTTTTTTTTTCATTCTAGGCTCTCCTCACTGCTCCAAATGATGATAATGGAACATCATTTCAAGAGATGGAGTGCTTTCTCACATATAAGTTCAGATCTTAGTTAACTTAAATAATAATAATACTTAAAAAAAACTGGTTTAGGGGCACCTGAGTAGCTCAGTTGGTTAAGCGTCCAACTTTTGATTTTGGCTCAGGTCATGATCTCACAGTTTGTGGGATCTAGGTTTGAGCCCTGTTGGGCTCTGCGCTAACAATGGGAAGCCTGCTTGGGATTCTTTCTCCCTCCTCCTCCTGCTCCTCCCCTATGAGCACGTGCATGTGCTCTTTCTCTCAAAATAAATAAACATTTAGAAAACAAAACAAAAACAATGGCTTAAGTATTTCCTTATATTATAAGCTAACGCAGATGAATATTTCCAATCAATTTTTAGAATTATGACCTGTGTGCAAAAGCATGCTGTTTCAAAATAGAGACTGTAGATTAGAAGAATTTATCTTAAAAACATGGTATTTTATAAAGATTAAAATTGCTGTATGCATCATTCTATTGATTTAAATTGAAAAAACAACTTGACAAAAAAGGAGCTAAAATTAAAAGTTTTACGCTTGTTTATCGTGTTACACTAGCATGTACACAGCTATGTATAACTGAGAGCAGATCTGGGTAAGAATTATGCCACTGTTGTTGATCTCTCACTCCATTAAGTATTGTTTTGGTCCTGGGAATGTAAAGTTTACTGAGCATTAAAGAATAATGGAGCAGGGATAAATCTGTGAAATGGGAAATAGTTTCTACTTTGAAGAAATGTTGTATCAGGTTTATTACACAAATGATGTGAAAGTGAGGGGAGATGGAATCAGATAGTTCTAGATAAGAGATGTGGATAAGAAGCATGCAAAAGTTTTGTTTAAATTCACTGAAAAAGAATGCATTTTAAAAAAAGGTATCACATCCCCCAACAAGGTTTCAGTTCATTTTATGCTATGTTAATATAACTGTCTTTTATTTCAGGGTTTTAAAAAGACTATAAGTGTTCAGGACTTTTAGAAAGGTTAATCAAAGTGGCCTTTTATTCTCAAAGTCGCATATTTTTCTTGTATCTCTTGCTACTTAGAAACTTTTTAAGAGAACACCGGAAATAGACAAAATGCGAGAGCAAGGGGAAGTAAAAGATTTAGCTCTATAACTTATAGTGTATTTTGGAAGACTATTTTAAACAAGTGGTTTGGATTGTGAATTAGTGTTTTTTCTCTGTTGACTCATTTTCACTCTGTGAACAGAAAAGTATTTATTTTAATGACTAGTTTTCGATTTCTGCTGCTCGTCAGGTCTGAAGCAAAAACGACCTGCTATAAAAGCAAACTATTTTCCCTTAGTGTGCTGGAGCCTATCCAAAATGTTCTCCTCCAGGGGTGGATGATGGTTCAAAAGAATCTGACACCATGGAAAGATCTCCATTACATGTCACTGAACTGAACTAATTCATTTATGAGCACAGCAGCTCCTGACTCAAACATTGTGCTCCTTCCTAAGATTTTGCCCCTTCATTTAACTTGTACTAAATAACTTTTTGTCCACCCTTTATAAATATATTATCAAGCTTGTGGATATCTACTCTAATAAGATGCATCATGTATCAAGAAATATTTAGCTCTGGAAACTGCTCAGTTAGAATTCATCAACCCTACTGCATGTTATTACAATAACAAAATATAATACTTGTAATTCATAAGTATTTGATTCAAGTCTTGCAAACATTATTATTGTTGCTAATAACAATAAAATAATTAATTGTATTATTTTTGGTGAAATGACCTTTCCACCCTTCAAACCAGCTACTTTACTCCTAACCTATGGAAATACATGGTTTTCCCTGACCATTCTATGCCTTTTATATAAATTCCCTTTAACTAGACTCATATTTCTAACTACAAGACTGAGCTCAAAGGTTGAGTTATTTTGAAAATCAAATACTATATAATGGATATTGCACTTAGTTCAGTACCTTATATGTGGTAAGTGCTCAGTAGTGACCTGCTATCATTCTTATTTCCAATTCCATTCTCCACTTTAGGTTCTGATCCTGCAGCCAAGGAGTACTGACTGACCTCTTCTTCATACTCCTCGCACATAGTACAGTAGTTAGCATAATGGGTGAATAAATCATTGAACAGTATTTTTACATAGTAACATGGCTATATTCTTTAACAAGTTTTTAAATATTAATAAGCATTTGTACAAGATCCATTAATTTGCTCACTTTTTTTTTTTTTTAACTTTTACCTATTTTTGAGAGACAGAGAGAGAGCATGAATGAGGGAGGAACAGAGAGAGGGGAGACAAAGAATCTGTAACAGGCTCCAGGCTCTGAGCTGTCAGCACAGAGCCTCACATGGGGCTCGAACCCACGACCATGAGATCATGACCTGAGCTGAAGTCAGACGCTTAACCGACTAAGCCACCCAGGTGCTCCTTGCTCAGTTCTTTAAAATGGTTGGTAAGTTTAGTTTACAAATGTCCCCTCAAAGTTTCTTTTCACTATCTGTTTATTACGTACTTTCATTAAGTATATAATGATTTCATTAAGTATATAATATATAACATTGGAGTGAATGTTAATGTAACCAATGTCAAGTTAACAAAACTTCTGAATTAGTGGCTACATTTATTAAAAATGAGATTCTACTATATATGTGAACTTATAAAAATAACAACTATATTAAGGTGGGTTAGATTTTTAAAAAGGTTTGAAGTAACCCACAGTGGAAGAATCAAAATTAGTGAAATTAATAAAAATTAATTTTCAGTAAGGTAACTATACACAGTCCTATGTTTTTGCTTTATATTGTCTTCTGTCACTTGACTAGGAGAAAAAAAAATTGCTTATTCTATAATAAATAAAAATATCTTCCTTTATGTTGTCCCCCAAAGAATGAACAATTTCATATGGCTCAAGTGAGGGAAGATCTCCAACCTTCAAAATACTTTCTGGACTTCAAGATTTCCTGTTCAAAGTATACCGGGATTTACCTTCTCTTACAAGTGGCAATGACCTCGCTGAATTGTAGACATTAGAGTTTGGAAGTCTTTAAGTACCTTTCATTTGTGTTGAATTAAATCACACATTTCATTAATTATACAGGTCATGCATTTGCCTAGGAGTTAAAATATTCACTTTCAAAATGAAATAAATGAAGACCAGCTGGTTGAGAGGACACGGGGCGAATGCAGGATGTATTTTAGAATTTATTTATTTTTCTTTTAAGTCTTTGAATCTCTCATGTGTGGTGCCTTGCCATTTCCACATTTTAAGTTTACCCAAACTGGTTTCATGTCTTGAAGGAAAACCGTCAGGAGGGAGAAGAGTCGATTCAAACATGAGTAAAGAAAAAGGACTCAGCAGCATGCTCCACTCCAATCTCCACACAGTAATTGACAGGAGTTATTTTCAGGGAAAATTCAACTTTCAAAGCTTATATTATGAACAGAACATTACTATGATGGATTTTTCAAACAAAAATAACATGGGTATTTTCATGGAACATGTGCAGAAAGAAAAATATTTTAAGAAATATTATGGGTTTTCTAAACAAGGTAAATATCCCCTCGAGGACCCTCTCACCTTTTTGCATGAGTGCCCGTTGGGTAATACCGGGAACAGGATATGCCATCCCAGGCACAGTATGGGTCTCGAGCCAGGCAGCAATCAGCACAAGCACTTCCATACATGTCACACTGATGGAATCTCACTTGGGCCACGGCAGAAGCAGATCCGATATACAGCTGTTGCTAGAGACATCAAAGAACAGAGAGGCCACTAGTAGAAACGGACAGAACTCTCAGTGATCTTCACCTCTGTGAATATTCATTTAAATTACCGCAGTTACTGAGGATGGATAATGGAACACCGATACTTCCATTTTTCTAAGATGTGAAATACTCCTATAGACCTGGAAGCTCGAGCAACAAAACTGCTTAACTGAGCTTGACAAAATCTTAGGAAGCTGGCTCTTCTTTTGTTATCTAAATAGAAAGACTCATCAGTTAACGCTGTAGGTCTTTTTAAAAGACCTGGAGGAATGTCCAATAACAGATTGGATAAGTAAATGCTCTTTTGTTGTTGCATCTTTTTTAAAAAATTTTTCTTAATGTTTTTTTAAATTTATTTCTGAGAGAGAGAATGAGTGTGGGAGGGGCAGAGAGAGACAGTGCGACACAGAATCTGAACCAGGCTCCAGTCTCTGAGCTGTCAGCAGAGAGCCCAATGTGGGGCTCTAACTCACAAACTGTGAGATCATGACCTGAGCCGAAGGCAGATGCTCAACTGACTGAGCCACCAAGCGCCCCTGTTGTTTCATATTTTAAACTGAGATGTAATTAACAAATAACATTATATTAGTTTCAGTGTATACATAATGATTCCATATTTGCATATTGGGAAATGATCAACATAATAAGTCTGGTTAACACTCTTCAACACACAGGTAGAGTTGTTCTTGTGTGGTGAAAACTTTTCAAATAAGTATTAGGGTATTATTTAGTATAATCACCATGGCATACATTACATCCCCAGGTCTTCCTTTGTAACTAGAAGTTTGTACCTTAGGATCGCCTCCACATTTTGCCCACTTCCCATCCCCTGCCTCTGGGAGCTGCCAAACTGTCCTATTCATGAATTCGTTTTCTGTTGTTGTTTTGTGTGTTTTAATTCCACATATCAGTAAGTTTGTATGGTTTTTGTATTTCTTCGACTTATTTCACTTAGCACAATGCCCTCAAGGTCCATTCACATTGTCACAAATGGAAGGATTTCCTTCTTTTTTGTGGCTGAATAATGTTCCAATATTCCACATATATACATCATTTTCTCTATCCATTCATCCATTGATGGCACTTAAGGTTGTTTCCATGTCTTGGCCATGGTAAATAATACTGCAATAAACATGGGTGCAGATGGCTTCCAGAGTGAGTACTTTGTTTCCTTTGGATAAATACCCAGAAATGACACTGCTTAATCATATGCTGGTTCTATTTTTAATAAATTGAGGAAACTCTGCACTGTTTTCCATATTGGCTGTAGCAATTTACACTCCAACCAACAGTGCACATTAACACTAAACATTTAAAAGAGTAATGAAGATACATACAGAGAGAATGACATGGAATCAACTGTAAGATCTGTTGTGAAGAAAATATAAGTAGCAGAGCAATGAACGTTGCATGTTCTTGTTTGCCTAAACATAAATGGTTATTTATAAATAAATTTGAGGTAATATATGTACCAACTACTTCTGGAAAAAGTTTCACCAGTAACTGGTTCTAGTAAAGTGGAGAGGAGTTTGTGTTTCACTGCACATTCTTTTGTGTTACCATCATTACCGTTATTTTTGCCCTTAAAAATGTTAACAAAAAAATTACAGAATAACATCCTATCATGATTATAGAGATAAATCTACTCTCATGTACTTTCCTCCAATAAGAGAAAATAAAGAAACCTATTACATGTAAACCACTATGTATTTTTACTAGAATACAACTGTAACTTGTTTATGTATAAACACACGTACTTACGCTCTTCATTCTTGCCTTTACTCACATATAGAACACAAACACATACACACAACTTACTCTCTTTGAAGAAATCTCCATAGAAATAATAGGAACTGGATCCTGCAAGACATTTTTAAAAGTTGTTATTAAAGAAATATAGGAATATACCTTAATATGGTTGTAATCATCTGAACTCCTATTAGGTATGTGAGTGGTTCTATGCTAGTCCATGGCTTTCATTTTAGCAAATCAATAGGAAAACATAATTACATTAAAATATAGCTTTCTTTAAAAAAAATCTTTTTAATGGAGTAGAACAGATATGTAAGATGAAAAAAGTAGTGGCTAATCTAAGTAGCTTACCATTTGTTTCTGAAATGTAATTTTTGTATTTGGGTTTGAATATTACTCTTGTTTGGGAAACCCAAATATCTCTAAATAAAATAATAAAGGCACAGCATTCTTTCTTACCATTTGAACCAGTAGAAGTGAAACAGTTATGTCTTTCAATTGGTGTTATTATTAGCAAACCATGTGATCTTTAATTGTTTTAATCCAAGTCTAATCAGAATACTTTTTTGTTGGGAGTTATTGTGGTCAAACACTATGAACCCAGGATGCTCTGAGAAAGATGAATAACTTCATTGCCTTAGAAGTGCACCAGAGGAAAGAAAATCTATCACAATGTTTTGAGAGCCTGTGTGTTATTTTAGGGTTGGTGATTAAAACTAGAGGGTCTCTAATGAGTACCACAACTCAGAAGGATTCTGCAAGCAGACAAGCAAGAGGCAGGTGGGATCTACACGATGGATGATTATCCTTCAAAGAATTATTTTTTGAAAGAGAAAATTTGATCCCGTGTCAATATTTTTTTTCAGTATTTTAAACTATAGAACACTTTATTCATGCATACATGCACTTATTTATTCATTCAAGTGATAATGTTTTTTAGTGTTGATATAAACAAGATACTGTGGGGGAAGGCTCCTAATATAGTAGCTATGGTCACTATTGTGAAATGAAATCTTACATAGAAATCCAATATGCAAGATAGACAAAAACATAGCTGCTCTGGTTGAGATAGGAACATGGTCAGCTTTGGGTGCAGCTATGGGGAATCTAATCTCCAGGACAGCTAAGGTGAAATGAACTGTTTTTTATCAATAAAGATATTTTCATACATATTCATTACATACACATACAGTCAATCTTAATAATTTACAGACTGCTTTTTTTTTTTTTTTTTTTGCAAATTTTCTGAATTGCTTAAATTTATTTGTAACCCCTTCATTAATACTTATGGTGTCCTGTGGTCATTCATGGACATGTGCAGGCACACAGAAGCAATACATTTTAGTTGCCCCCAACAGAGGTCAATCATTGCAACACTCTGCCTTCTTGTTTCAGCTTTTGTACTGTAAACAAGTGTCCTTTCGATGGTCTATTTCGTGCTTTGTGTTGGCAATTTTGATGTTTAAAACAGCCTTTAAGCAAAGTGTTGAAGCACTGTATAGTGTTTCTAAGCTTCAAAAGGCTGTGATGTGCATTGTGGGAAAATACATGTGTTAAATAAGATTTGTTCAGGCATGAGTTATAGTGCTGTGGAACAAAGTTCAATGTTAGTTAATAAACTATATATGATATAAGGTGTCTATATAAAAACACAAAAAGAACAATGCTATATATTGATCAGTTGACAAAAATGTTGTGACTAGAGGCTCACAGGAACGTAACCTTCTATTTCCCGTAGGAGCATCAGTCAGTATTCACTAATTTAGTGTTCATGGTGATTCTAAAGACCATAACTGCCTTAAATATTGAAGCTTGAGTCTGTGTGTGTGTGTGTGTGTGTGTGTGTGTGTATGCATGCATACAGTTGTTTTTGTCATGTCTAATCCTCCCATTATCATTTTGCAGTTTTCTCTTTTTTAGTAAATTCTTTGTGTAATTGCTATGTTGTAATAAAAAGTGATATGCTTATCATATCCCAATGTGCACAATATGAAACCTACTGCTTTGTCTGTGTTGACAGTACATTTGTAAAATGAGACTCTGCGATAATGATTCTGGAATTCGTATGTTGTATGTGTTATTTCTTTAAGTCACAGTTCATGCTAGCTAGGTTAATATTAGCATTTTCATTTGAATAGTGTACAATAATCAAACAGATGCATCAGGATTTTAAACCATTTCTCACTTCAGATTCACTCTGAATTCACAACATACCTGTTAGAAGAAAAAAAAAAAGTGAGCCAGCATCTTTAATATTTGCAACTCATTGGCAATTGTTAATACATAAATGTTGGCTATTTCATTTCATTTTATTTTTTTACTAAAAATACCTTGAATATCTGAAGTTCTTCTAGAATTACTTCTTCCATTGATTCTGTTTCTTGGTTATAAATCGTGATTACTTTCAGTACAATTCCATTATCTATAAGAAAGCAAAAGAAGAGATAAACCAGAAGCTTATCACAATCTGGTTTTCAAACAATTAAAAACCATGCAGCACCTATGAATTTGAGTAAGATTTGAGATCTAGATGTATGAAAATTTTACTCATTGTTAGTTAAAACAATATGACCACTCATACATTCATATTTTAAAATGGCAAAAAAATAAAAATAAAAATAAAAGGGCAAAAAAATAACTGTATGTCTGGCTAAGAAATAAGACCAAATAATATGTAATTATTTTTCAAATAATGTGATTCAGAAACTCAATTAAAGACTGAGAAATCAAAATATATTAATATATATACAATTATATCTGGTACTATATTACATATATATACACTTTTAATAAGAAAAATGGCAAGTATATACTACTGAGAGAACAGCATAAGTCCTCCCATACTAATCATTTAACTTCCGTAATTATCAATAATTTTATAAATTTAAATTCATAATTTAAAATTTCACCTAATTTTTATTATACTTGATATTCTGAGCTTGTTCTTTCCAATAAAAATTTTAATAAGACACTAATTTGCTTGTAAGAATAATGTGGTGTAGTGCTAAAAATAGCTCAGGAAAAATAAGCACTTTGAAGGTGCTCGTCTAAGAATTTCTATGGTATCTAAGCAGTTTGTTTAAAAATTACCAAATCATGAGGGTGGGTTAATAAAATTTGATTAAAATAAAAAGAGTAACAATTACCTATCTAATACATGAAAAGGAATCCAAACTATAATTTTTAAGCCAAGAATACATAACACCTTAAAATTATTATATCAAGCAAAACACAAAGATAAAACTCAAATTATTAATTTGCAACTAGTGACTTGCAATAAAGACCTTTCCTATATACAGTATTTTATACACACCCACACAATATTAAAGCACAGGGAAAAATCATTATCATTTGTGAGACTTTCCAATGTACTCACCACACATTCATCAAATATCTTCTTTTGTGTTGAAAAGCCGTGGCTCAATATGATGGTATCTTTGAGTTAAAAATCATTTACATGATAGCATAAATATTTATCTGATATTTCTGGAATTCTCTCAAATAGCTTTGGTCAATCTAACAAGAAAGTATTTCTAAAAACAGACTTGGACTGATATACTGTTTATGACCGGTACTTTTCCAGGTCATAAATATGTTAAAAATAACAAAGCTTTTCCCATGATTAATTTTTATCAAATATTTTTCTTACTTATGAAACTTGAAAAGAAAAAGCTCTATAATGTCATTATGAGTGAATTCATGGCCAAGTAATTTGAAGTCTGTTAAAGAAACGTGACACTTTGTTAATCTTGAATCTGCAGTGCAGAGAATATCATGAACATTAACCTCCTAAAATAAGGATAAAATACAGCCTACACCAGAGATCAATTTCTGCAAATCAGATGAAGGTTTCCTTACTGAAATCTTTGCTTTTTAAAAAAGTGTGAGTGGAGAAGCCCAAGCACCAATATTAGTATCACATTCTGGTTCCTGATCTAAGTATATGCAATGTCTCTGTAGAATTATGTCTGTGATTAAAGTTATGTGTGGTAGGATGCTTACTCTTCTAAATACCAACTGCTATAGCAATGATTATAATGTATATTAAAAAAAACGAAATAATTTAAAAGATTTTTTAAATGTCTATAGATTTTTAAAGTACTTGACAGAATTTTTATCTATTATCCAAATGCCAAAAGTTTCAAAGATTTCAAATTCTCTTCCACAAGCTGTATGTATGGAATTAAAGTTATATATTTATTTGAAAATGTCCCTTTTCAGCATATTTCTTTGTTTTATTAATGCAGGAGATTATAATTTTGCTCTAAAAGTTTGCCTCCATTATGGGTAACAAATGGCCCATTTTTGTACAAATGGATGATTCTGATGGGGCCTGATAAGCAGTGTTGTGATTATAGACTCAGGTGAAGTTACTGTCCCAAGCTGTTTAACAAATCTTGAGACCTTACTTAACAGCCAAAGGCGGGAAGGGATCTGGGGACTGAGGGCAGAACCATACTTGCTATGGCAGCCTATTTCCTCTAGGAGAAGTTCTGTCTGGAACCAATGCTGTTTATGAAAATCAATTAATCCTAATCCATTTATTCAAGGATATTGACTGTGTATCAAGAATTATGGGCTGTAACCGCTTCAAATCCTCTCTTCCACTGCAGAGAAAAAGCAGTGTGCAGGGGCACTTGGGTGGCTCAGTTGGTTAAGTGTCTGACCTCGGCTGAGGTCATGATCTTGTGGTTTGTGAGTTTGAGCCCCATGTTGGGCTCTGTGCTGACAGCTCAGAGCCTGGAGCCTGCTTTAGATTCTGTGTCTTTCTCTCTCTCTCAAAAATAAATAAAAACATTTAAAAAAAAGCAGTGTACAAATGGGCTAATGGATTAATAGATTTGTTGATAGGTTTTAAAAATATTAATAATGTTAATGATTTTAAGATTCAGTACATGCATCTCAGTACTTTGTAATCTCTTTACCTGTCCCAATAAACAAGACATCATATTGGCCATCCTCAGCTTCCACTCGATCCACTGCTATTTGTTTCAGGTTATATCTTCCATCTGTTTTTACCAGGATTGGTTTTTTATGGGCAGGTTTTATGGGCTGGTACATAAGTGGATGGCTTCTTGCAAATCGGATGGCTTCATCAGGATAGTCTTTGGTGGTTCCGTACCTCCCACCATTAACTTTGCTGGCACACTGCAATACAAGTGGATAATATTTTTGTCTTACGCATAAACAGCAAATTTGCAATCAATTATGAAAACAAACAGAAAACTGGATGTGTTCAATGAATTAATTGCAGTTAGAAATACTTAGTAACCACATATCCTTCATTAGAGAAATAAAATCTGCATTAACAATTGCAAATAAAGACTGAATCATCCCAAACACGCAGCACTAGAAAAAATACAGAAAGCAGTGAAATCTTGGGAAAGTGAAGTATATTTAATACTGTACAATTTGAAGGTGGTAAAAATGAGTATCATCATAAATACTGTTATTATTTCCCATTTTCTGAAATTTTTTAATTTTTCACGTTGTAATTTAAGTTTTGAAGATAAACCATGTATTGTTTATAACAGAGCAAAAGCCTCTTTGTTGTGCTAAATCCTCCTCCCGAATTAAGGATCACAATTGCACAAAACAGTTTTCCCATTATTGAGACTAAGATAATATGATTGGTGATGGTTTCAGCAGACTCACTGACTATACAATCTTAGTGCTGTAACAAAGAAAACTGTTTAAATTCTGTCAGTGTTAATTCAGGGAAAAAAAACCCTCTCCATTCTACTGTAATCTGCATGAGTTTATATTATTTCTGTATGGATTCAACACAATAAATTGAGAAAGTGAGAAATATATGCAAAAACTTGCTTAAATTCTTAATTTATTGACTCTAAATATAAATGTTCAACAGCACCTAAGTAACTTCTTGGAATACCTTTAAGTGTGTTGATTCATGCTTGTTATTAAGCACTCCCTTATTTCGTATATTTCCCTCCAGAATCAGCAGCAATTGCAATGATTATGTTGATAAAGAATTTTCCACTTTAGAGTATAAATACAGTAGTGTAGTAATCAGATTCTGCAAAGAGGGCATTTTTAATGGTCTGTTTTAAAATTCAGGTCATATTTCTTAATTTGGCCTGAATTTTTCACTGGAGTGTACTTACATGATACATAATTGGAAACATTCTGGACCAGCCTGGAAGCAGTTCAGTAACCAGTCACTTCCTCCAAATCTCCTTTAATACCATGTGGTTTCAAGAAGCATTTCCAGCAAAGCCACAGGAGTGGGTTTTCTCCATTTAAATTGTAATTTCAATCAATAGAGTGAAATAAAGTATACTTTATGTCTTACTGGAAGTAATAATTTTAAGCTAGTGAGAATGATTGAAATGGTAAAGCTTTACACTTGTTAATGGAGGTAAGGTTTGTTTCCACTTTGAATTTTGGCTCTGCAAAAATGGTTTCTACTTGACTTGCAAGTACTTGTGGAATGAGCACAGCGATGGGTTTTCACCAGCTGCTCAAGAAAAAGTGTAGACTTGACTTGTATGACAAGTTAAATGTTTGTTCTCCGTGGTCTGTGAGCACATACAATGAGCTGACATTTTTCCAACATAGTTTTGCACAGGACACATGACACAAATTCATCATCATTGTCATCGGCATCATCGTTTTTAGATACACATGTAAGTAAAAGCACAAAAGCTTGGCTAATCAGGGAGAATGTCAGCAGCATGAGTTCACAGGTGAGTGGTGAAACTTCTGGAACTCTAGGAGCACTTTTGTATTGGCATTTTCCTTCTAAGAGCCAGGAAGGATGCTGAATGAGATGCTAAGTATACTGGTAAGGTAGAGAAAAAGCTTAATTCAGTGATGCTAAAGTGAGAAGAAAGGAGAAAGTGTGGCTGGGGGAACTTGGAGGCTGACTCAAATATTAGGATGTGAATACATGGTAACTTTCTCACGCTTGGAAATTCTATGTGGCACCAGTTCTTCTGAAGAAATGGAGGAATAGGATACTCTCTTTACTGGATGTTTCTGTGTTCACCAGTTATCTCAAAAATAAATTTGCTTTTGGGGCTACTTAGCCAAAATATCAATGACAATCTGTACTTTATCAGGCTGCTTAGATGTTCTCACTGTAGATTTTTTTTTCCATTAAATAAAAAGCGTACAACCAGATACAAGAAGTGGTATTTCTTTACCATGCAAGTAATGAAGCACATTTTTAGGTGTAGAATTTCTTAATTGTTTAATGCAAGTTTTGTAAAGCATCTGAAACACTGAATAAAATATTACTAAAAGAGCCTTTAAAACCTAAGAATACTTTGTTCAATGTCTAAACTTACAGAACCAGGTCTTGGGTAAGGGACTTTTCCTTCATAGAGTGACCAGTGGTATTCAGGTCCTTCCTTATGTGCATATGGTCCATTAAAGGCTGCCCGGATGCTAGACATATGATAGACACATATTGCATGCCCCCTAAATATGTTACTGGAAAAAAAAAGATAATTACTATACTGGAGCTGACTAGCAGTCATCCAATCAAATCCTTCAGACTACAGAAATAAGGATAAAGTCTTTTGGATAAAACAGTTGCAACATCTTAAGTACAGGATATTCTACAAATATGAACTACTGCAATATTTCAAGTACTGGAACTCTAAAACTTACCGTTTCTTTACCTTATTACAAGAAACTGAAAATGGCACTGTTAGACTAAAAAAAGTGACACTTGTCACCTCACTTAATTTCTAAATCTTATATTGTGTCTTTATATTTTTTTAAGGAAAATATCGCCTGAATATTTAAAAAGATTCATTCCCAAGTTGAATTACTCATTTTTTAAAAGTTTATTTATTTTGAGACAGGGAGAGAGCATGAGCAGGGGAGGGGCAGAGGGAGAGGGAGAGAGAGAATCCCAAGCAGGCTCTGTGCTGTCAGCACAGAGCCCCATGCAGGGCTCCGTCTCAGGAACCGTGAGATCATGACCTGAGCCAAAATCAAAAGTCAGATGCTTACATGACTGAACCACTCAGGTGCCCCTGAATTATTCATCTTAAGCTTTATCTCCTTGTATGCTGTTTCCTATTCTGAGTAGACAGTGCTCACCTAATCACTACGCTGTTAGTATTGCTAATTCCGTTCAAATTTTATTTGATTTCTCAATGTATATGATTAAATAACAAGTTAAAGTCTCATGAAACTTTGGGACTTTGTTCCATTCTTTATGTTAGGTCATACAGGCATTAATAAGCTTGCTGTATGTTCCCTTCTCCAGTGACTTCCAGGTCACTGAAACTGCACTAGAGTGGAAAGATGACTGGATTACACTAGATTAATTTTGGGAAAATTACTTAAATTATATAAAACTCAGAATCTTTACCTCCAGAACTATCAGCAATTAGAATCATTTTTTTTTAATAAAAAAGTTCTACTTATAAAGGATAAAGACACCAGTTGACTACAATGAGTTTTACTGGGGACATTTGTGATTAATTTCTGCAAAAAGGACATTTTTAAATAATTTGTTTAAAAAATATGGCCATATTTCTTAATTTGGTATTATCTGAACAAATTCAAACATTTCCCCAGCCTCCTCACTGTGAGAAGCAAAATAATTAATGTTTGTGAAAGTGCTTTCAACACATAGTTTCAACAACACATAGTTCTTTATAAACGTAAAAGTTCCTATACTCTGAGACACCTGTAGAGCAGCAGTTATGTTACTGTCTTAGGACATCAATTCACACATTTTATAACACACCTTGAAGCAATTGGAAATGCCTCCAATAGTGAGAAAACCAGAGATAGTCTCCCAACTAAAGTGGCAATAAACCTTTGATCACTATGCTACAAATATCAACCTTTAAGTCAGGTAACAGCTGGGACACCTTTTCCTCAGATTTATGTAAAAAATGAACAGTCAAAATTGAAATTATGGGAAAAAATAATGTGTTGTCTTTGAAATCTAGACAGTTCCATTATGCTATCATTTAGGAAAGTACCGTACAAAGTGATCATACTAACCTGTGGAAAAACTATTCTGGTTATCCCATAGCTTTTATTTATTATAAAACCATGGGATTAGAATGCAACGTCTAAATTCCTTACAGGCATGAAAGCGAAGATGAAGTTAAAAAAAAAAAAGTGAGGACTGTGGACTGTGACAACTTCCAATCTACATTCACTAATTTTCTTTGCATCAAGGAAGAACTGATAGCAAAATTGTTTCCATATTTCTCTGCTGAAGAGAAGGTCTCCTTACAACTGCACAATATTTATCAAAAGAACTTTATTATTTTTTTTTCAAAGTGACCATAAGAAATCACCTGCTGAAAAAAACAAACAACTTTGTGGAGAGATCCAGAACAAGCAAGGTAAAAATTACAACATAGCTGAAGACCAGTGCAGTGCAAAAGAGGAAGTAAGTTCTGTCATTCTATCCTTGTCTAGATAATTGAGGGATATTCTTTACTTCTCATTCCAGTCATTTCGGCTCCAGTCTCTCCTATCTGGAAAGACACACTCAAGAAATTATATGTGTAAACTTTCAACCAAAACTGATGCTAGTAATATTTTTTCATTCATGTACTGCCACACATGAAGTAATATTTCATTTTTCCCAACACTCCTCAATGGACATAAAACATGTTAAAGAGAAAAGTAATAGATTCTAGGCCCTAAACTTCAACATCTTATTTAAATTTAAAACATGGAAAGCAAATCATAAATACATGTTCTCTGTGAATCCACATAGGACTGGGACAGCCTGAGTAAGAGAGTGAGCATAAGAGAGAGTGCTCTATTTAAGAGCTCTTGATTAAGGAATCAAGGAGTATTTCTTATAGATGGCAACTGACAAGTACTGGTGAACTGATATAAACCAGTGTTGGAAGACAGTCATTTAAAGCAAGAGAGGTGGGTAAATAAAATCACAGTGATGGGACCCATGGATTCTGTCAATGTATCATCTAAAAAGCATAACATCAGAGAGCCAGAGGAAAAACTTCCAAAACTGAGTAACAGTTGACAAAGACGTTTGAAAACCTGACTCAGAAAACTATATGACAATTAAAGTAATTATTCTACCCTCTATAACCCCAAAATCAGAGCTTATAAACTATATGAGAAGAAAATCATTCTGTTGTATGTCAGAGAGGGAGGAAATTAGGATACTGAGCACAGAAGGATGCTGGGGTGCTTCAAACAGACACGCAGATCTGAATTGAGATCATGGCTTTAAAAATGAAAGAAAACTTGCAAACATGAGAACAAAGAGAAATTGGTGACATACAAAAGAGACAGAGACAATGACAATGGGTCAACGGTATTTCCAATTTACAGACACCATGAAAGGGTAAGGCATATTTTGTTTCATAACGTTTTTATTGACCATATGCATTTCTCACCTGGTAGTGTTAAAGAGTCCAAATATCACTGGGTTCTTAGGATCTCTGGTATGTAGCAAGAAAATATCCTCTGAAAATTAAAGTCCATTACATTAGTTTTTGTAGTCCTCTTTGCATGTAAAGAAAATATATTGACATAAAGTAGCTTAGAATCCATTACAGATATAAGATATCAATGTCTTTCCATACACGGTCATACGACCCTGACCAAATCACAAAAAAGTGAAATACTTGGCTATTCAGAATGACTCTGAGCTGGGCCTTACGGAAGGAACGAGGTGCTGACTGTAAGCTACACAGAGGGATCTCCTGTTCCTGCAACTCCTTTGACCCCACCATGTGGACCTGGCCAAAATGAGAAGAACGGAAACTTGCACACTGCACGAAGCAAGTCTCCATAAGTGAGATAGTGAGGGTTTATCGAGGGGAACAAACATCAAAGGGTAACATTTAGTTCTTTCAATTCAGTAAGATTTACCTAATTCATCAAAATATGTGTCAATTCCATTCATTCCTGGTACTGAGCAAACGAGTCTTGCTTTGAGGAACGTGCTCCACTTATTGACCAGTATTCTCTGTCCTCCTACATCATTCTGTGACAAACAAAATCATGCAAATGAGTACCAAAAGAACTTTTTAACAACAAATTTTGCAATATTAAACAGGCAGATGGTAAGAGTTGTAGCTTTTTTATTTAATCTGGAAATTGGAGCCTAATCCTCAAATAATATCACAGATGCATTTCCCCATAAGCATTCTTTGAGATTTCCACCTTCCGCCTGGTTAGTATACTTTTACTCTGTCCATTAAATATACTTTCCAGGTGTTAAAGAATGCTAATAGACTGGTGTTTCTTATGTAAAGCACTGGTAACGGTAACCTTCAATATTATTTATTGATAAATATGGTATCATAATACGGTAACCTTCAATATTATTTTATTGATAAATAATCTGCTTATCTCAGAAAAAGCACCATTATTTTTTTCTTTTAGAAAAATCTTGAATTACATACACATACATATGCATACACCATACCTATATGTTTGCACACATATATACACACAAATGTACATCCATGGCTATACATATGTATTTATAACTTTCTTCTTAAATTCTGAAATATCAAAGTAACTTAACAGCTGTAATATTATTAGCAATCTGTCAATATATATTGCTCCTTCAATTGATTTTGAATGTCTCCCAACAGCCTATCTGTTGGTTAAGCGTCCAACTCTTGATTTCAGCTCAGGTCATGATCTCATGGTTTATGGGACTGAGCCCCACATCAGGCTCTGTGATGACAGTGCAGAACTTGCTTGGGATTCTCTCTCTCTCTCTCTCTCTCTCTCTCTCCCTCTCCCTCCCCCCCCCCCCCCAAAAAAAAAATGAATGTAAAAAAAAAACCAATATAAAACCTTCAGGAGATGTGAAGTATAATTATTAGACAGCAAATACTGATTTTAGGCAGCCTACAGAATAATAGAAAGTATTTTATAGTAGAAAGCCTACTGGGACACCTAGGTGGCTCAGTCCATTAAACGTCTATCTCTGGATTTTGGCTCAAGTCATTATCTCGCAGTTCGAGAGTTCAAGTCCTGTGTCAAGCTCTGTGCTAACAGTGCAGAGCCTGCTTGGAATTCTCTCTCTCCCTCTCTCTGTGGCCCTCCCCTGCTCACGCTCTCTCTCTCTTGCTCTATCAAGTAAATCAACTTACAAAACTTAAAAAGAAACTTAAAAAATAAAGAAAAAAAAACGAACAAATGACCAAGGCCTGACGATAAACTGTGAACTAAGCACACGGATGAGAAAGAAAGGCGGTCCTCACCACACAGAGTCGCCCCACTCTGGTGTAAATTGCATGGGCACTGTTTTCTGCCTCTAGGGCCTTCTCGGTAAAAAAGAAATACACTTTGTTGTCATCTCGGTCTTCATTGTCAGGAATCATATATGAACCTACAAATTTTGGTTCTACAGGTATAAAAAAGTAGAAGAAAAGTAAAACAGCTATTACAGGAAAATGACAAGGTTATTCTAATATATTACATATCACACAAATACTTCAGTGTAACTTTCAACATTTCATGAAGAAATAAAGTTATTTCCTTTAAATGTTGTATGCACATTAAAATCATGTAGATATCTCCATTCTCTTCGCAAACTAACATTTTGTTTGGAACTATTAGAGGCAATTTTAATAGGAAAATAAGAGTCACGAAAGGAAAAATCAGTTTGAAACAGCATACTTTAAAATTCATTCAAAGAACAGACTAGGGGCATGAGGGTGATCATCTGCATAAATTTCCTCCCAAATATATAAAAAGTCAACATAAATACCTAATAGAGAAGTTTTAATAGAGAAGTTTATCAATTTTTTAGGTTCATAGGTTATCTATCAGGGTAGCTCACGGAAGACCATTTTAAGGTAGCAAATGTATTTTAAGTCTTTCTGTTTGTAGTCTAAGGGATCTGAGTGAACCCCCTTGACTGATATGGTATGTCAAATATTTTAATGGTAACATGCTGCCAGTAATGACTAAAGGTTAATAAAAAGGCTAAAAATAACAAAAACACTCACTATTAAATGATGCTTTAATCTCTGGATAGGTCAGGGTGCCCAAATATAAACATTATTCCTTATAAAGAATTCTATCAATGAATGGCTACTGATTTTCCTAGGGTTTAATTTGTCTCTAAACACAATGTGATCCTATTAAAACAAAACAATGGAATCAATTCATCCAAAATTATACCAACTGACAAGAGAAAACAAAGCTACTTACTAGATGAAAGGATTTTTTTGCTTTTCATGTATTTAGTTGGTTTTCTCCATTTAAATTCTGATTTCTAAGTATTGTTATGGGGGTAACATGGTTTTATAATAATGTCAATCCATTTTGATATAAAATGTTATATGTATAATTGCAGATTTTCAAGAACACTACTAATAAAAAAATCCTGAAATTTGTAAAACACTATCAATAGCATTTGTATTATTACTATTATCAAAACATGGCAAGTTTCTCATGAGTTCTACACTTGTTTTCAGTTCTGATTTACATACTCTTTTCTCCTCAACCCCACCTTTTAACAGGCGCTCGTCGTCATGCTCGGTGCGAATATGAGCCAATCGACCCATGCTCCGGAAGATCGCGGCATCTCTGCCCCAGTAGTCACTGTAGAGGCCAGCAAACAATTCACTACCTACAGGGAAACGTCAGTTAAAAAGAAGTCAGTATTTGTTTCTGGATCTGACGGCCATATATAAGCCACAATTACAGTAAACATATCCAGGTTTACTGCACATACAGCCTATGGAATTAATATAAGAGCATGGATGGTATATTCATATTGCCAGGCTTGGAATCCTGACTCGACCACTTACTAGCTGTGTGAACTTGGGCTAGGTGCTTAACCTACCTGTGTCTCAGTTTCCTCACATACAAATAGGAATAGCACTCAAAAGTATTATAAAGAGTAAAGCACTTCAAAGAACATCCGACATATACTAAGACCTATATGAGTATTTGATAAGTAATGTGATTCATCTTATTTTATTAAACTTCTTTTAGCCTTCATATGAAGGTATTATCATTATTATTGGTACTATATGCAAGTCAACTAACTCGAATCCTTGGAACAAGAAATTGCTTCCATTAACATAATTTTATTTTTCAAATTTTTTTTTAATGTTTATTTATTTTTGAGAGACAGAGTGTGAGCAGGAGAGGGACAGAGATAGGGGGAGACGCAGAATCCAAAGCAGGCTCCAGGCTCAGAGCTGTCAGCACAGAGTCTACCCGGGGCTTGAACTCCTGAACTGTGAGATCATGACCTGAGCTGAAGTTGGACACCTAATTGAGCCACCAGGTGCCCCTCTGTTAACATGATTTTAGTGTAGGAACCACAAAGTCTGACAAAGTCACGTATAATATGATTAGTTATCATTTAATTTTAAGTTTGTGGCTTAGATAGGAATGGCATAAAGAATTTATAACTTAATTAGTCAGAATGAATGAAGTTGGCTCTAACATGCGGTGGAGGTCCCAGACTAAAATCAGACCAAGGAACCACAAACGTATGGTTCCTTGAAATGACAACGTGTCCTTGGTTTCAAGAAATGACAATGTGTCCTTGCAGAAAGCCAGAAAGCAAGACATTAAAATAACTTATGAGAAGGGAAAAAAAATAACAAATAGAAAAATAACATAAAGATACAGGGAACTGAGGAAGACCAGCACATATCAAGCATAGGGACTTGGAGTTCTCTTTTGTCAAAGGGACAATAAAAGATCATCAGTGTGCCCATGAGTGATGCCAGAAGGATTGTCCCGGGCCTATGCAGCACGGGTATCCTGTCCCTGGAAAATAGCTCTGAAAAGAAGCAAATGAGAGTAGCAGAGAGAAGCAGTAACCTCAATTTAGGGTGGTAAAATTCTTATAAAGAATATCATATAACTCTGGTAAGGTTTAAAAATATGTAACTGATGACTATACTGAACTCAACATACTAATGTTTTTCTGTTAAATAAGGAATGTGTACAGATGTGTACACATGGTATTTAAAGTGCTTTACATGTAAGAGAATTGAAATGAAATGTATTTTTATTTAATGAATTTAATTGAATATTTAATTTTAGAATTAGAATTATTAAACTTACAGGTATAAAGATTTAACCAAGTATATAAACAGAATTTAAGAGAACTTGATTTCATGTTTATACATTTTATTAATTCGATTTAAAAACTTATTTCAGCATTTATAAAGGGCTTTTTCTAAGTTAAGGCCTTTAAAAGTCTGAAAAATCTTGAGTAGACTATCTTTGTATGGTTGAAAATTTGAAAGAGCAATCAAATATGTTGTCAACTTAACTGAATTTTTAAAAAGTGAAAATAATTGCTTTTGTTTTACCAGATTTAAAAAATAGAATAAGGAGATACAAATTGAATTTGAAGGCTTGAGAAAAATAAGTTTTCAGATATGTTATAATTATAAATTACTTTTAATTTATACAGAGGCAAGGAAATAGTTTTTTGTTGTTTTTGTTGTTGTTGGTTCACAAAATCCACTATGAGTACTTAAATAAATATAGGAAATACATAAATAAAATCCAGGTTTCCCACAAAGGAATTCACCTTTAAACTATACATAAATATAAAAAGAAAGAGGAGAAACAGAGGCAAATGTGCGAGAATATTAATAATTAATGAATCAAGGTAAATGGTATAAAGGTGTAAATTTTATTCCTCTTTCAATTCTTCTTTGTATTTGAAAATTTTCAAGATAACAAGTTTAAAAAAAGCTGTATTTATTGAGTTCATCTCATATACTCAAATGTATACTAAGTGAGAGGTGTGATAGAGAAAATAACAGAAACTGAAAAAACAAAGATGCTTTATATCTGAACTTAAAATATAATCAGATAGAGGAAAGTATTATCAGAACTCTTATTTAAGCATAGTCTTTGGTAACAAGGAAAAAAGTGACACAATTTATATCAAAGTCAGTTAGTGTTATATTCAGCCAAAAGTTGTATCTGTATGTAGAGAAGGCATATTTTGAGATAAAATGGTATCAATAGTTAGGAATAGGAACCACAGGTGGGAGGCATTCTGCACTACTTGAGCATGGATAAAATGTTAAATTCATTAAAAGGCCTTGGGGAACATTATGGCCTAAATGAATGAGTTGATCCATAAAAGGGTTAATTGACTATTGAACCACCAGAGTGAGGATTTTTCTGAAATATTTTTGTTGTTAATTATTAAACTTCATGATATTACCCATATAAAATATAAAGTCCATTTTATATAATTATTCTAAGCAAAATTTATTTTCCTAATATGGGCTTGGCTGAATGCTTTATGCATAATGGGTACAAAAAAATAGAGTTCTTAAAAATCATGATCGTTTTCTATTCCTTAAGCTTTTAATATTTGATTTAACTTAGTTTCTCAAGCTATTTCTAGAACTCTGATATTTGAAAACGCTACTATTATATGAATATAATCCTATTATTTCACATCAATTTCATTGCACTCACCCAGTCTGAAACACTGTGTCAAAGTTTTACTTGTTTTAATCAGTTTTACCAACTTAACAAACACGTACCCCTTGGAGCCACTAGATGGCAACCTTAGGATAGCAAATACTACTATATCCAAGGCAGGTTATCTGCACAACGAAAAAGATGATAGATTACCAATTTTACCCAATTTCCCTTTTTGTATTCAGATAAAAGAAAACAGTTTGTGAGCAATTCAAATAACACAATATGAACTCTATGACTTGAACTTCAAAGAAACCAGACAGGTGCTAAAAAACTATGCTGTGTAAAACTGAACCAAATGTGTTTCTGTTGGAAATGTTAGGTTTTCCTCAGAAGGGAAAGATTCTCCTTTCATAGCTTATTATCATTGTAAAGAACAAAATAAATTCAGAGCAATAGATAGTAATTATGCTTGATAAAATACTTTCCAAAGGAAAACACTTTAATGAAAAACCATAAAGTAGAATAAGGCTTTAGGCACAAATATTACCTAATAGTAATCAAATGAGCCAAAATATTCAGCATCATTATAATTGATACTGTTTACAACAAATATGTAAACTACATATCACAATATTTTAATCGACAACTTTACTTTAAAATTATAACCATTTGACATAATTAAGACAAATTTGTGAATCAATAGTTTGGTATTTTACAGAGTGCAAAAAATTTCTGGATAAATCATATTTTCATGGATTAAAAACAAACATGTCTATAGAGACATGATATTCAATAAACACATTAACTTATCCAGAAATTTAACTAGTATCTTATCTCTTGTGATGTACTGAATATAAATAACCAACTGCATTTTTATGCCATACATTACTTTTCATTTGTTATAGCACTGACTTATATTGGAAACTGATGTTATGTTAATTTTAGATGGTCACGTGTGGTTATAATTAGACAACAGAACATCTGCAGGGTATTTTGACAGGTGAATGAAACTTATTATTGTCATGCTCAATGTACTCTCTTTGTACAGATACAATAGTTCTGTCTGCACTGGAAATCTGTCATACTAAGTCTCCAGCTCGAAATCTGCTGTTTGGCTGTGGCCAAACTGTTCAATAGCTCATGGTCTTGGTTACCTGTAAAATCAGAGACCAACATGTAATTTCTTGAGCCTGCCAAGCTTTTATGTTCTCTCTGCCTGGGAATGTTTTGCCTGGAACTCTGCATCTCCTTTCCTGTTTTACCTTCCATACCCAGCGACTGCCCATTCCCTCCATGAAGCCTTCCTTGGCTAAACGTTTGTTAGTTGAGTGATTCCTAGTACCACCACAGCCCTGGTGCCTATTTCTATCATACTGCTCATCCTACTGTATTTTAACTGCTTATATGTTTGGCATTATGTCTCACTAGATGTAGGCTTCTTGATATGTCTTGTATATTCTCTTGCACAGCATCTGGAATACAGGAAATGCTCAATCAGCATTTGTTGAATCAGTGAAGAGCATAATGAATTAATAAGTGAGCATATTTAAAAATTATTTTAGGTGTTTAAATTAAGCTATGAAAATACAATAAGAACACTGAGGACAAGATCCTGATTTCTCACAAATCTTCAGGAAAAAAAAAATGATTAGGCATTTATATGAAAAACAGAGTTCCTTGAATTTCTGTTCCTTAAAAAGCTATATTTAATCATTTTAATTCATGAACACAGGACTCTATTTTCTTCCAGTATTTGTCCCTTATAGTTTCAGCCCCCAAAACTGTGTCTACACTAAATTGCTTATATGAAAGAAAATAAGACAATCATTTGACTCTTCGCAGGATACAAAGTAAATCCACTGTAAATAATTCCAAGTTACAATGCATCATTGAAATAGTTTTCTACCTAATTCCTTTTTTTACAATACAAACTCTAATTGAAGTTTCAGTTAAACATATTGCATTGCCTTAGTATTTTATGAAAGTTATCAACAGCTTTGCTCATGGGCTGTATACTTACTAATTGATTCAAGATTTTATTCACCATGTTTGAAATACAGATTTTAATTATTTGGTAAGAAAAAATACAGTTTATCTTCTTAAGATTTACTCAAGCATTTCTCCTATTTATGCTGGAAATGTCTACACATCTAAATAATGTAAAGTATATTTTATATTTGCCTTATGGATAGCACATGCCTGAAGACTGATTTAACTGCCTCATTTTATAACTCAATTCTATAATTCTTTTAGGAAATCATTCTGATATCAGATGCATCATTTTTCAGAATGACTAAAACAGGCATCATGGCAAACAGAAACCAAACGCACTTGAGGGGAGAGGAAGGATACGAATGATCCGTATGTTCCAACATCCACAACCCAGGTCCCACTCACTCTCTGCTTAGGATACTAAAAGAAATCAGGCAGAAAGTATCCCCCTATAAGTTACAGTTGTTGGGACTTTTTTTTTTCTTCTATCCTTATGATTTTTTTGTTTGTTTGTTTTGAGGAATCCATAAACAAAATATTCAAAGAGCCCCTTAGAAACTCATTGTTACAGCCAGAAGCAACAGTAAGCAAGTGGATAATTGGCATTTTGCCAAATGTGAGAGAGCAACAGACTTGGATAAGAAATTATAGAAATTCTTGAGGTGCCTGGGTGGCTCAGTTGGTTGAGCGTTCAGCTTCGGCTTAGGTCACAATCTCATGGTTTGTGAGTTCAAGCCTCGCATTGGGCTCTGTGCTGACAGCTCAGAGCCTGGAGCCTGTTTCAGATTCTGTGTCTCCCTCTCTCTCTGCTCCTCTCCTGCTCATGCTCTGTCTCTCTCTCTCAAAAAAATAAACATTTAAAAAAATTAAAAAAAATTATATTCTTTAGGGACAGATGCTATATAAATGGAATGCCTTCAAGAAATAAGCCAATACACTTCACTTGCTATGTTTATAGAGGATGAAATTTTAAAGACATACATTTTACCTTCATTTAGATGGTTTCATTTATTTTTCTAATATTTATGAAGTCATATTTTGTGCCAGAACCATTCATTCATAACTCTGTCCTGAATACAATTAATTTAAAAGGAACATTTATTTAAAAAATTTTTTCATGCTATTAAGAGCTTGAAATAATCACTTAAATTTCCCCATGCATATATTCCAACCTCCTTTCATTCAATCAGCACTGACCTCCAATTCACAGAATATACAATGAGGAAATATATTCACAAAGATCTCATTATGAATAAAAGTGCAGGAAGAAAATTTCAGTGGCTATAAACTTTTTAAATTTATTTGCTGAAAAAGGTAATATAGGACCAAAAAAAAAAAAAAAGCATAGAAAGAAAATTTCAGTGAGTAAAATATCTTATTCATGGTTATTTGTTGAAATAAAATTTAGTCAGTCTTTAACTTCAGAAATATTCTAAAAATATCCTAACAACAAAGCGAACACTTGGAAAGCAAAGAAAAAGTACACGACAAATTAGAATGATACCCTCCAAATGCTAGTAACATGCATGTTAGCATACTTTAGTCGCATCAGGTATGGTAAATATTAAATGGCACCTGGGACTAGTGATACAAATCTGAGTCAGAATGAAATGTTAAAAAAATGGCAACAGAACTGAGAAGGCAAAATATAAGGAAAATCCTGCAGTTGCTGAAGGTGTTATCAACTTATTAAGAGTATTGCAATATTACACCCAACACAGGTGATGAAAAAGAGTCAGCCAATATTTTCCTTCTGGGCCAAAATGATATATGACATAAAGAAAAGATTTCTTGCATTTTTTGGGTTATTTATTTTGAGAGAGAGACAAAGAGAGCAGGGGAGGGGCAGAGAGAGAGGGAGAGAGAGAGATTCCCAAGCAGGCTCCACACTGTGAGAGCAGAGCTTGATGTGGGGATTGAACCCGCGAAACGTAAGATCATGACCTGAGCTGAAGTCAAAAGTCGGACGCTTAACCGAATGAGCCACCCAGGTGCCCCAAGAACCTTGACTTTTTATTTGGTAGCAAGGAAAGTACTAAGTATCTTTGGATGAAAGGTAGAGGCAAGTAATGTAGCAATTTATTTTACTAAATAATTCATTGTTTCAATAAAGTGTTTTTAAAATCAGGGTGTGATGTCTTATATTCTTCACACAGTTACTTAAGACCATTTAAAATACAATATTACTAATCACAGTGGGGGGGGGCGGGAAATGTGGCTAAACATGTAGAAATTTTGCACCTGCAGTATGAATTTATATGCTACCAAGATAACATATTAATACCAAGTGGCATTTGAAGAGCAACCTAATTAATATAAGATTTGATATCAAATGATTTCTAAACATAGAGAACATAGCTTGCTTTACTCCTAAAAACCTGTTTCACATGGAATCACTGCACGATACAGCATTTCATTTCTACATCAGATTATAAAACATGGTCATCAACTTATCTTTTACCTAGCAAATACTCTTTTCTTTAGTTTTTCCATAAGATTTTACTTTATGTGATCTTCAGCTAACTGAATTTAAGTGACTGAAATGAAAACTGTATACAAAGTTGAGAAATTAAAGACGTTCTTAGATTTGCCAGCACATTTATTTTTTTCCCTTTGGGGGCCTTGTTAGTTTTATGAGTATTGTTACAAATTTGAATTCCTTATCATGACAGCACATCTTAAGGTGAGCAGGCACTAAACAGGTAGCGTGACCTATAATTAACAAGGAAACGAAGAAGTATCATGGCCTAAAGATGGTCATCATTTTGCTGAAGTCTTGTCCTAACCCATCAACAGAGAACACGTGTGGCCATAAAATACCACATTAACGCATTCTTTCCCTGTCAGTAAGTTACATCAAGCTTGCCAAACTCCAACTCAGGTAGCTCCGTTTTTCCAGCCCAAATTCTTGCTGTGTTTTCAATTGGGTGAATTACTTCTACTTCCTCTCTTTTAGAGTTGCTGGCTCACACAGGTTATCAGGTTTCTATCTCAGTGGCTGCTTCATATCTACAGTGAGTGAGTGATCTTTCAGAGGTACTTGGGGATGAAAGCTAGTGGATAAATGTCAAGAATTATATTTTTATTTCTTCTCTTTGGAGGGATTATTCCTCTAACTTTTGTGTTTGGTTTGGAGGGCTCTTAGGATTTGATTTCTCTTCTGAATAAGCGAAACAGCCACCCAGATGGCAAGCACTTCACATTTCGGCACAGTGTAATTTGATTTGGAAGTTCAATGAAACTCACTTGGAAATGTCCCTCCAGTAATATTTCCCCTCTTAAAAAATTCAGTTTTAAGTTCCTGGTTTCATGCATAAATAAGCTCCAGGGAGGCTTAGTGGTGAGTGGCAGGGTGACTGAATAAAGTGTTTCAACCTTTTAAATGAAATGTTAAAAATAAATGGAGTTCTAACCTTCTTGGGATTTCTCTACAGATGTAGTGTTCACTCTGTAATTTTCAACTTTCAATATCATTAATAACATTCTTATGAATATTCCAAAATTTGTTTTTGGTTTGTTTGTTGAAGGATATTGACTCTATTCAGTGAATATTTATAGAAGTCCCATTCTGTGCAAGATGTACAGAAAAAGGAATAAGAAAATCTATTCCAAACATATTCCAATTTTCAATCTATGAACTTGCCCCCCACAAAGCACTGAAAGCATTAGAAACAAAAACTGTTTAACAAATACATGTATTTTAATTCATACGCTGCCATTTCTAACATTTATGGATCTGGCATTCATCAAAAGTATCATCCCCCAAATTTTGATTCCTACTAAAGTTTAAACTTACTTAGCAATCTTATTTTCATATTTAAATTCTCCTTTCCTCATATCTTTTTCATACACACACACACACACACACACACACACACACACACACACAAATAGGTTAGCAGAGGAACACAGCTACCTTAAAATACTATTTTTCTTTAAAATTTTCTATTCTTTAAGAATATTACATATCTTTATTCAACCTTCTGAAGAACTTCATTACTATGTGAAATCTCATCTCAGAACTGCACTGTATTTATTTTTAAAAAATCTGCATACACCTGGACCTATTAAGTTCAAACCTATGTTGTTCAAGGGTCAACTGTATGTATCAACAAAGCTCTGCTTGCTTGGACTTAAGTACCGTGACTGGGCTGGGGAAGCACAGAGAGTGGGATTGGGATCCAAGGCCCATCAAAATCAACTGTCTGGAATAAGTTCAGGGACTATAAAGTTCTTAGAATACACAGGAATATCTTTATCAACACAAAATCAATTATATGGTATTTTCATTATTCCTCAGTGGGGAGTTTTAAGTGTTAACCCTTTAGTTTGAATCTGATGTCCCTACATGTTATTTTACACTTTCCCATTTTCGGCAAACAGGATGACCTAATAACAGCATACAACTCTAAGCAGTGCACGTGTAATAACAGAAATTTGTACGTCTGTGCCATACCTATAACAGAACCTCACAACACTGTGGGGAAAAAAAAAAAACAGATTTCTAATGGCACCCAGTTAAATGTCAGGGATAGCTTTCTTCAATTTTACACTCGGAAACTCCTCCATTGTATCTTCACAGTGCTGGAGTACTTTGACAAGTGGGCTATTTAAAATTTTTTTTAATGTTTATTTTTGAGACACAGAGAGAGACAGCATGAGTGGGGGAGGGCAGAGAGAGAGGGAGACAAAGAATCTGACACAGGCTCCAGGCTTTGAACTATCAGCACAGGGGCCCAACACGGGGCTCCAACCCACAAACCGTGAGATCATGACCTGAGCTGAAACCGGACGCTTAACTGACTGAGCCACCCAGGCACCCAACAAGTGTGCCATTTTTAAACCCCAAGAATATAAGAGAAACAGAAAAAGAAGAAAGAGACAAAGAGAAAAAGAAAAAAAGAAAAATTTCACTGTCTCTTAAGTGAGGTATTCAGGTACCTCATCTAATTAAATGGAATCAAATGGAAATCTAGATCAGACATGCCAGCTTTTTCTATTATTTCAATATGGACATTTAGTACAAGTTTAAACTGGTCAACCTCTGTAGTTTATATTCTAGATTAACAGGAGTTTAGATAAATAACATTAATTCTCAATTGAGATGACTTTCCACTGATACAGAGAAAGACACCAAAAAGAGAATCTAAGCTCCCCGGAAATCAGAGAGTAAAATATAAGTAACTAACCTATGTTAAAACAGTTCGGTTTCTCTAGCTGGCGATGTTTTTATAAAGTGTTCCTATAAATGCATTTTTTGAACAATAAATGGCACACTGCAAGGTGTTTTGTATCAGGTATTAAGTAGAAATTTGTGTTTTCAGAATGAGACACGCATACTTTATAGCAGCTGCACTTATTTTAGAGTTAAATTGGCTCAATTTAGCATGGTTTGAAATTTAACATTCTCGTTCTTAGAACCAATAAATATGACAAGGCAACACATACTAAGAAATGCTAAAAGAATCGGACTGACGTTTCAAAATCAATATGATGACCAACTGATTGTGGCGACAATAGTTACCGATTAAGGTAGAGATGAAGGATGAGCTGGGATCAAAAGGGCACCTGCCCCTTCCTCTTTCCGACCTGTGTGGTTCCAGATGAAACAGAGGATCCTACAAAGAAAACCAGACAAGCCATTATGTATTTGCCAACTTTAATAAGAATCTAACTGCTCGGAGAAAACATAAACATCTTGACCTTGTACAGAACTGCTATCGTAAACAGGGCACCAGAGAGTAACATCAAGTTATTTAGGAGCAAACTCGGTTTTGTAAATAAATAGATGGGTTTTCAGGCCCACGTGGATTCTCTCCCTCCTTCCTAGTAGGTATACAGGTGATGAAATGAAAGAAGTTATTGGCAGTTTTTATCACTTGAGCGGAGAGTATTAATTACTTTGAGATGTGTCAGTTAAATACTCCAAAGAAATGAAAACTTGCAGAAGAAAGGTTACTAAAAGGGACGTTCAGCGATAAATACAGAAATGGTCTTTTATTCCAGAAAGGCCACTAGTGATTTTTTTTGAAGCATCCGTAAAAGAAAAAGATGAAATTTTCTATCAATTTTGATTATTTATTTCCATTTTCATTCTTCATCACATATTCTTTGTATAGACACTTAACTTTAATAATTTAGAGAAAGATGGCTGCATAAATAATTACTGGAATACAGACGCATAAATAAATGTCACATTAAGAGCAATATGTCAGACTCATGTCACGTAAATGAAACTGGAAAATAAGTATTTCCGTGAAGAACCACTACTACATTGGTTCCTATTGCAAGCCCATAACCACAGAAAAGTTCTCTGAATATTCGCAGAACTCAAAACTCTCATTAGCACATTTTTATAATTATTATTAAGTGTGCTATAAATGTTTTGGGTAAAAAAAAGTACTTTGGGAAAGTGACAATAGGAATCCATATGTAAAATTTTGTAGGAAAAAAACCCCACTACTTTGCAATAGAATATTGTTGATACTGCCCATAGGTATCTATGAATAGCCCTGTGCATCTGTAAACTATGAACCTAAAAACAATCCTAATGTCCTGAACAACCTTTGAGAGTTGCCAGCACTTTTTTCAAGCTTGATTTTGACTTTCTTAGCCACACTCCTTACTCCATTTACCTGTTCTGTCCTTCTCTTGCATTGTTATTTGACACATTTTTCTTTCTGTCTCTGATTTTCTAATATCACCATTCTGATCCTGTTGTTCTAAAACCTTTCCAGTAAATGCAGAGTTCACCTGACTTCTATAACCTTCCAGTCTTATCCTTGGAATTGGCCTGTGGGAATTGACAGCCTATAGAGCAAATGTACGCTCCTGACCCAGAGGTGGCTAAAAGCCATAAAATTTTTTTAAGTCCAGTTTTTTTCCCTACTCCTACCTTTCACACAAATTAGCAGAGAGCAAGAATACCAATAAATAATTGGAGACATTTTTCTTTTTGCTCCTCAGAGGTGAACAATTTGCAATGACACGAGAAAAAAAAAAAGTTTGTTAAAATGAGACCGAATTCTTGGTCCTCCCACCTAACAGCTGTGCTGAAAGGTTTTCATCTATTTGCAAAACTGACCCACAGCACTATATGAAGGAGAAAGAGATCAAGTGTGTGAATGTAACACTCGTCTGACCTTTAGTCACACTGCCACTTTGTGGATTATTTGAGAAAAGTAGGTAGGACATACATTTTACATTTTTTCTAACACAGTCAAAAGTCCCAATATTTGGTTATAGAAAACCAGTAAAGAGATTGAAGTGCTTTCTTAAATCAAGACTTTCTATAACTTCAAAATTCTGAAACTCAACTTTTTATCACTAATGACAGGTAAAGGTGATTTACCTAAGGGATAAAATTAGATACCTTCAGCACTAAAATTGAAGAGAAAAACAAATATGTTGCTTATTTATTCAAGTCAGCACAATATATTAAGTTTAAACTGTCAAGTAGATGAAACATAGAAAATGCAAACGAAGAATTCTAACTTTGAGAGAATCTCAAACTTCCAAGAAGGGTAGTCAGGTGATGGGGATGAAGTCACAGTTTCTTACAGAGATCACAGGTTTCTTAAGTATAAATCATGACTAGGTTCCTGAGGCTGTTGCTGACTGCTGAATTTCAGCACATGTCTGAGGTATCAATTACCTGGCATATCAATGTTTTCAGCTTTGAAGAGAAGTAGACTGAATTGACAGAAACCTACATTCAAAAAGATGCCTACCACCCTAACATTTGGCAAACAACTAAGTGGAACCCAGGCTCATGTGGAATTTTTCGTTCGATGTGAGTCTGTAAAAGGACATACTCTTTTACAAAACCTCAAATTTAAACCTGAGAACAAATGAGTGCCGGACATTCAAATATTTGTATGCCTTATGTCCAAACTTGGATGTACCTTGACAGATCGCTTCCTCTTTTATGCAGAAGATTTCAAATATGTATCTCATTTTATGATTAATGGCTAAGACTATCTTAACGTATAGTCATTGTAAAATAAGTTAAATTAAAACTTTTTTGCCTGCTTTTACATCACTATTAAAAAAGCATATTTTTGAATAGTTTAAGGGACAGATGTATCATTTTAATTTTAAAAATGCATGTACTCTTTAGTTTCTAATTGTTTAGCCCACTAGTGAATAAAAAGAAAAAAAAAAAAGATATACTTCTGGAAGACCTTTGCTTTAGACAAGCACCATTATCTTTATGTACAGAGAGAAGGAAGGTCCAAATCTTTAGAGGACATAGTCATTTCTTCCATACATAGCACTTGGTTAACAATACTCCAGGAGTCAAATAATGTAAAACTAAAAGACAATGACAAATTGGATTGTAGAGTACGATACTTCTTAAATTTTAAAACTACTGAAATGTGCATTTTGAAGACTATAATATTTGTAACAAGCGAATGAAGAGTTGTTTTGAACACTTGAAGGTTCTGTAACTGTTCTCACAGCATGGGTACCTGCCATTCTGAACTACTGGCAGGTTTCTGAATATCTCTTTCCCAGGTTCCTCAATGTGTTCTGGGTAATAATGCCCATATAATATTAAAAATTCAGCACAGACTTTATGACCCCTGGGAATCCTGATCTGATCTCTTTGCCTGCTGTCGAATCTCTTCCTTTTCCTTTTTGTGTCCTTGCAAGCATCATATGAATCCCTCTTTTATACCATGTATTTTTCTGTATTATAATTGTCTGTGTATTTAACTCTCCTTCCTACTGGTTTGCAGGGTTTTCTTGAGGAAATTGCTCATGTGATGTTAATCTCCAATCCTCTGTATCAAATAAATGCACAACTGTTCATGATGTTTGAAAAAATACCACTTTTCTAGAAACATTTTTTTGCCCATGCTTATTTTCTTTTATATCTAAAAGAACTCACAGAACTGCTGTATATAGGTATATTGATTCAAAACTAGATAATATGTACAAGTTATTATGCTGTCCTATATTGTATATGGTTTCTGAGGGCTACTCATATAGAAACATCATGGTCCTATTTTTTCACCGTATTTTGATTGCTATTGGTTTAGTAAAACTATTACATTGTTCAAAAAACTAAAGAAAAGATATATTCTTTATTTCCCCAGCTACTATTTAATGAAGATAATACACTTACATATATACCTTTATGATTTATGATGAATTCTTGCCAGTACTAATGTATTAAGGGTTAGGATAAATATAACATAATTGAATATTCCATTGCATTTATTAAAAATAAAATCAAATACTTAAGAATAATGGTATTTGTTTTATTCCCAATGACCCTATTATTATTTTTTTTATAATGTTGGTTTATTTTTGAGAAAGAGAGAGAGAACGAGCATGAGTAGAGCAGGGACAGGGTGGAGGGGAGACAGAGGATCAAAAGCGGGCTCTGTGCTGACAGCAGAGAGCCCAATGTGGGCTTTGAACTCAAGAAATGTGAGATCGTGAACCGAGCTGAACTCAGACCCTTAACCTACTGAGCCACTCAGGCACCCTCTCCACCATGACCTTATTAATGACAATATGTAATTTGAAGTAATATGGAGGTGTGACATGAAGGTATAATCATTTTTCAGTTAAGGCTTCCCTGTCCCACATGACTGATTTATTTTTATTTTTATTTTTTACTGAGTGTCTTTTGATACTGCGGTGTGTGGTCATGAAACTGCAACACTGAGCTGGGAGTAAAGACTGAGTTCTGAATTCTTATCAAACAACTCACTTGACAGTAGTTTTTAATAATTTACCTGATATTTTGTTTCATGCTTTTAGAGCGGAGGCTTTCTTTACCTTGTTAAGCCACATATGACAGAACGATACATTGGTTCAATTCATCTTAGTTCCTCAGGACTCAATATATTATTTTTGCAATTTCATACAACAGAGATGTTGAAATTGTTGAGAAGAGGTAAAAAGAAAAAAAATTATCCTAGACTGGATAATGCTGATGTTGTAACACAATGCAGGCAAATTCCAAACTTCTGTAGCTTTGTTCTGCACAGATCAAGCTGACTTCAAATTAAGTAGTTTCTCCCATTATCTTGAGGGTTCACTATAATCGTAAATGCAGTGTTTAATTTAGTGCACAATCCAATAAAATACTAAAAAGTGAGTAATACCATTTTCTTCCATGAAGTGGAATTCAGCAACCAAACCAACCAGAAAACTTGAGGCACGGTGACACTGTCAATGACCCCAAAGCAACTGCGCTTATGGTTCAAGGAATACGTAACGTTGGTGTTTAACCTTATTGAGAATGTTGGCCAGTGCTTCCACTGGCTTTCCATTATCTGTGTTTTAACAGCTGGAATTTCTACGTGAGTAATGTGGCTTAAATTTACAAGACATCACAAGCATTAGAAGTGTGAGCTACACGTTTTGTTTCAGTGTGGCAAGAAGTTTTTCAATGGGTTCTCTTGTGCTCAAGAGAAAGCAGGGCCTATAGTTTGCAAATGCGTGAGCAGATGCACATGCTATTCAAAAAACATTTAAAGAATAAACGGTAAGTCTTTCCAGGACAGTTTTTCCCTTTAGGCCTTGAGGGGAGCGCTCAGGATCCAGCAAGCCTGCTGTAAGCTATTTTCAATATGTGAGTTACTGCACATATCACGTGTTAAATGGCATGCCCATTAAATGAAATGATTTTCCCATTAATAAGTCAGCTTGATGAACTATTTGTGCCCTTAGTGTCAATAGTATATTCTGAAAGATGTAGAGAAAAAAAGAACATTATAAATACTCTAAAACAAATCAAATAATTCCCTATTTATTAACTATTTCTAATGGTTAGAGAAAAAGTAGTAAAATACACAAGGCACACATACATGTACTCATCAACAATGAAAAATAAAAGATGCAGTTTTGATGTGTAAATGTCTAGAATAACCATATCATGTACTTTAATTCTTTACATAATGGCTATCTAATAATCTGCATCAAATTAACTTTAAATATGACTATATAATTTTTTCCTTTCTTCTGCCAATCAATAAAAACATGTATTAAAGTATATTGGAAACATTTCCCAAAGGCTCAATAAACTAGCAGAAAAAATATGAAAAGGGACTGAAAATTTAAGTAAATGTTTTGACACCATGGCTAACCTTTGCATTTTAATTTTTTTTTTTTTTTACATTTTTATCTCTAAAAAAATAATGTCATATTTGTATAGTGCTTTAAAATTTAGGAACCATTTTTGCATACATTATTTTGTTTCACCCTCAAAATAAATCTATGAAGTACAAAAGGGTCAATAATATTGTTCACAAATATTATTTTCCTTCTATAGATGAGAAATCAGAGGCAGGGTGGTGCTTTGCAAATCTAGAAGAGTATCTTCTAACTTCTAGTGCCATATTCATTCTACAATATTATCTACCCTACCTACCACTGTAGATGGAGAAGGCATTACAGATGTGCTGCGGGCATGGCTGAGTGTCTGTTACAAGGTAATTCATGCATAATCAAGGTTTGAATATGTATATGAAGAATTATTTAAAGAAAAAAAATACCGTAATTTAGTTATTAAATTACATATTTAAATGTTTTGTTTCCTTTAACATTATTGGAATAGCTTGCAAATGCGACCAAACATTTTTAAAAGGCATATAATACATCTAAGGTAAAATTCTAACTCACTTTTCTTATGCTGAATTTGTAAATAAACATTTGTTTAACCTGTATTTTTAAGAAAAATAATCTTTCCCCCCCTTCTGTGTTTCCTTTAATTGTTACTTCATGATTCCATTCTCCTCACCCTCATCTTATTCCAACAGTCTCTTAAATTCCACACTATTAGCACTGTCTACCAGAAATGTATGCCTGGTGGAGTAAGAGTACTAGAAATAAATACTCTTCCAACTTTGATTATGTTGTCCTGAAGCCTACTTTTATTAGAAAACAGCGTCAACATCTTCTTTATCACCCTCTCAAATACAACCATGTTTCTCTCTTAGGTACCTCCTCACTGTTATAAAGTCTCATCTCCAGAACGGCAGTTCAGGATCTTCACGGGTTGATTTTAGGTTTTTTCTCCCCCAGAAACCCACCCTCCAATCAAAACTCTAGCATCACAAGCTGACTGACTTTCTTTAAAGTTGTAGGTATGATAATATCCACAGCTCTTCTATTACATTTTCCCTTGGGGAAAAAAGGAATTCAATTCTTCCTTTTCTCTACAACACAAAAACCCTGTCTAATGAGGAAATACTGTTGAAAGATGCCTTCTTGCTGATATTCTCCAAGACTTCTCTAAGCAAACCTTCTTCCACAGACTGTGCTACATATCTCTTGTAACATTATTTCCAATGTATTGTGATTATGTATACAAATGGGTAATTCAGCCAACATTTAAGAAGCCTATGACAGCTCAAGCATTCAGTCAATATTCAATTTAGGAAACATGATGCATGCTACTCCTTTTAAACCCTATAAAATTAAGCAAAGCATCCTCTCTAATTGTAAATTTAACAAACAGAAACGCTAAAATGAACAGGTGACTACCACTAACATATTAGTTAATTTTTTATTAATATATTAAATATAGTTCAATAACTAATAACTATATTTTAATACTTGAATCATATTAGGCAAATATACCATTTCAATGGCAGAAATAAAGTCTCTAATATTATCTTATAAACTACTAGGAAAAAGAAGAAGGAAGAGAATGAAAATAGGAATAGGAATAGGAATAAGAAGTCAAATAAGAGTCAAAAAATGTTTTTCCAAAGAGAGCTAATCTAACATGGAGATAAAAAAGCCTCTGATTTGATCTATGGCTCAAGTCCCATAACCCCATTCAACCTCAATTTCAACACTTGTGAAAAAGAAGAAATAATATTTCCATGCTGCTGTCTCCTATGACTGTTGTGAGAATCAGAGGAAGGAATTTAATATAAAAGAAACTAAAAGAATCAGAAAATCTGAACGTGACATAACTCTATATGGGAAGAAAACTGAGCCCTTACTATATCCAAGGGTTTGCAACCAGATTTCATATCAAACCTGATGGTGCATAATGCTGATTTCATTCAGTATTATTTTATTTTTGTTTTCTGATGTTTTGCAGTTAACTTTAAAACCTTATTCTATCTTATGAGAAGCCTTAAGTGTAAGAATGCACATTAATATGGATAGTATTTCAAAGCACTGTGGATAAATGATGGATTATTCAATAAATGGTGTTTGGACAACTGGAGCGCCATATGGAAAAAAATAAAGTTTGATTACTACCTCATGTCCTATAGCCCTATAGCCAAATTCCAGATTGATCAACAATTTAAACATAAGAAATAGGATTATACAAAGGAATAGAAAAAGACATAAAAATTTGGTATGTATCCTTCAGTGTGGTGTGGGAAAGGCCTTTTAAAACAAGACACAAAATCCAGGAGGCATAAAAGAAAGATGGATAAATAATGTAACTTAATGATTTTGGGGAAAAAATCTTAAAATGGGAAAGCCATAAACATTATTTCACTCAAATAAAAAAAGGGTTTCTTCTTTCCTTATTATATAATGAACTCATACATATCAATGAAGACCACAAAATAAATTTAAAAAAATAGTCTGGTGCCATAAATGTACAAAGTGGCCTTAGAATATCTTTTTATTCTACAAAGCAAAGAAGCTAAGAAAACTATTAGAGTTATATCACAAGGCTTAGAAGAGGGATGTCAACTCGAAGAGGTATCTACTGGACAAAGATGACACAATTTATCAATAAGGAGAATAACAGCAATAGACTGAAATAAGCCTAAGAAAATAAAGATCTGGATGCTGACTATTTGCTGGACATATAAGGCCACATTAGGAAATGTCATATTACAATTAAATATCTAGTTCTGAGCTTAAGAAATTTGGTATTTTAATTACGCGAAAAATAAGCAGAGCCAGTCTTGTAATAAGGACATTACTGGTTGTAATTTGTTTCATTTACCTCAGGATCATCTGTGTTTGCTTTTGGAAAAAGTCAAATTTAATGTGATAGAAAATCTATCACAGTATGTCTAGCCAATCCTTGCCTGGACCACCCAGTCAATCTGCTCCTAAATTTACCACTCATACTGAAACTGAAGCACCATTCTGTAATAAATTACTAAGTCACTCACTTGGAATCTCTCTACATCAACAAATTATACAATGTTCAAAGCAGGTCTACATATAAAAAGGCTGAAGGAAATAGAGTTTTGCGGAAATGGGCATCATGACCTACTAGATTTCTTAATCTCAGCTGCTTAATAAAATGCCAAGAATTCTAGGGAATGTGAGTACAATCAGCTATCTTTTAAGCAAGTAGGGACTTCTATCCTGTGTAGATATTTTAGGGCAAATTTAGTAGGAAAAAAATCGTGGTAGTAAATACTTGTTCAGCATAAACAGGGTTTAACTTCTGATACTCTCTATACACTGTATAAAATAATTGCTATACCATAAATGAGCAATTATAGTCTGTTTCTTAGAATACATGGTACATATATGATAATTTTTATATATGTTTATATAATAATCTACATATTTGACAATATAAGCAAGAATTTATATATTTTAATATGTAAAATGTTAAGAGATATTAGTATTAAAATACTCATTATAAACAACATTAGTATTACTATCAACATGCAACAGAGAATGCTAGAAAAAATCATGAAGAAAACTTCATGTATACTTTAAAAAATTTAACTGAAGGATGGAGGTAATTATTTAGACATTTACACATAAAAAGAAAAGATCCATCTTAACTCCAGTTAGCTTTAAGATCTGGATTTCTTTTCGACACCATTTTTCCTGTCCACCTCTGGATTTGACTACTCTCACTGTTATTCTGACCACACACAATGGAGCAAAAAGCAAGATTCTTTTTTGAGGACAAAGATGCTTTTTATAAAACTATGAATATCTACTTTTCATGGGAAGGAAGTCATAGTCCCTTTTTAGCATACAGACAGCCTTTGGAGCAAGTCCTGATTTCTGAATCCCTGTTCCCTTTCCCTTGGACACATTTGAAAACTCCTCAATCTTATGAGTGTTCCTACTGCTGACTGAGTCATACATGATCACAAAGGATCACAGTCCTGTGTGGAGAAGAAAGAAAAGAAATGCTGGTAAAAGAAAAAATAAATTCACCATCTGCACAGTAAGAGCAGGACAGCTGCAAGGGAAGGGACACTTTCTTTAACAGCTGATTTGTCACTCAGTCCTGGCTGGACCCATACAGCTCTTGAAGTTAATGGTGTCATCAAAGGCAATTTTGGAAAATAGAGTGAATGGGTAAAGTCTTCCATGGTTAGGAGAGTCTAGGTTAAGGGATTCCTGGCTTTCTCTTGGGGAAAGAGGAAATCTACATATGAGGAATTGATTCTCTACTGTAGAAATCTTATACAGTTAGAGAAGAGTATTCCAAAATCATTTTCAAAGGTGATAATATTAAAACCCTTTCTGATTTGATGATTCCCGGGCCACGGCCTACTTTGCCATATACTTGAAGTGGGAAGGCCTATTCCATGACCTTAAGAGTGAGGGTGTATGTTCCACCCTTTTTCTGGCATCTCATCCCTCCCTTTATCAAACCACAAACATCAGCTTATTACACAAACATAAAAGGGATGTGAGCATATTCTTAACATGTTTCTTGTTTTGAATGATTATTTTGGAGGTCCATACCTGTAGATACAGATGAGACAGAGATATAATACAATTAAAAGAGACAACAAGCACGTTTCACTAAGATCACATCATCAGTGATAACGGAATGGAGAATAAACACGGTACCTAACATACGCTAAGATATCTTTTCAATGTATATCTCATTCAATGTGCACTTCACAACTCTGCAAAGCACTGTGCAAGGTGCTACAAAAGTAATAACAGTTCACTTCTGCAGAGCACTTAAAATACAAAACACTTTCACCTAACTATTCTCCTGTATTGCTTATTACAAATCTCTAAGATAGGTATTTAAATGTATAGTGATTCTCCAAAAAACATCACAGGACAGGAGCTACATCTTTCAGGCTGTATAGAGGGGGGATATAATTACTATAATGAGTGCTTCAGTGTGAAAAGTCCTAGAACAAGGTACTAACTATGATGAGAACAAGAACTTGGAACCTAATTTCAGTACTGGAGGTAGAGTGGTCTAGGCTGAGGGAAGGAGGGGTGATACTCTGAAATGTTTTTCTCAGCGAAACAAAAAACAAAACAAAAAAACTAAAGTTAGTGAAGATTTCTATTAGGAACTCTCTACATGTCAGTTATTGTTTTAAGAACATAGCTTATTTGTGTATTTCATTGTTACTGCAACCTAATGAGACATATATATTTTTTAAGTTTTATTTTCATTATTTATTTTGAGAGAGAGAGAGAGAGAGAGAGCGCGAGCATACATGAGCTCAGGTACATGAGTTGGGGAGGGGTAGGGAGAGAGAAGGAGAGGGAGAATCCCATGCAAGAATCCATGCACTCTCACTATGGAGCTTGATATGGGGCTTGATCTCATGAACACTGAGATTATGGCCTGAGCCAAAATCAAGAGTCAGACACTTAATCGACTGAGCCATCCAAGTGCCCATAAGAACACTGCTTATTTGTTTATTCCACAGTTACTACAACCTGATAAGATAGATATCTGTATCCTATTTTATAAATAAAGTTCCTGAGGCTCAGAGATATAAAGAAACTTACCCAGATTTATGTAGCTATTAACAGGAAGATCTAATTCCCAACCTTCCTAATCATTCTTCTAAAGAAAGATATTCTGGAAAGAGAAAAAAAACAAAACAAAACAAAAAACACTTCATGATGAAGGGATGGGTAAGAAAGGAGTAAGGAGTCCTGATTGATGGTAACCAAACTTGTACAGGGAAAGTTTAATGAGCAAAGGAGAGAAGATAGAGTGTAGGTGAGAGACACAATGAAGAACACGGGCTGTCTGAGATAAGGCACTCAGACCTCCTTCATTCGATGTGCAATGGTAAATCATGAATGTTCTGAAAAGACTTATTGTTTAGTGAAGTTAATTTGACAGCAGAGATAAAGCCAGAGTGAAGAGCCAGCGAGACTGTAAGGAAACTCGTGGGAGCGGTTAGGGATAATAATAGTTCTGGCAGAAGGAACAGAAAGAGGAATGAATTGGAAAGGTACTTTAAAGATACAGCTATAAAAAAGCATTGCTCCTAATTCAACTTGGGGGAAAGCTAGGCTGACAACAAAACACTGAGGTTTTAAGCTTGAATGAAAAAGAAAAGAGTAATATCTTACTCTTTTCACAGTAGAAGAGAATGAAAGAATTGATTTTTAAGGAAACATGGTAAATTTCATACTAGGAATGTGTTTGATTTACTGATTTTGATACTTTAAAAAATGTTTATTTATTTTGAGATTTTGAGAGAGAGAGAACATGAGCAAGGGAGGAGCAGAGAGAGAAAGGGAGAGGGAGAGAGAAACTTAAGCAGGTTCCACGCTTAGTGCAGACCCTGGCACGGGGCTCTATTTCATGACCCTGGGGTCATGACCTAGCTGAAATCAAGAGTCGGACGCCCAACTGACTGAGCCACACAGGTGCCCCAGATTTGGAAACTTTAAATGACAGGAAGTCATTTATAAGATATCAGATATAAGATATCAAAAGCTATGTGAGAGCTGGGAATTCAAATTTGTGAAGGAACATGTGATGGCAATGACTGACACCAACCATTGAAGAGCGTAAAGGAATGCAATGCTCTGGCTGGTGGTGACCATGAGAGTTGGTGATCCCTGGCATTCACTATTTGTCCAGCACTATTCTAGGTGCTTTACTTACATTACTCCAATCCTCACGATGACTCTATACATGGAATACTATTATAAGCTCATTTTATGGAGAAGGACACTGAAGAACACTGACATTGCCTCGAGTTAGCCAAAAGGAGACTGGGATTTTAAGCCTACAGGTCTAGAATATAAACACATACACACACATTGAATCAGTATTATCAGTTTGGGTTGAGCACTTCCAGAGAGAACATAAGAGGTGAGAGAGCCACAACCCAAATCAGGGGTGGTGGTTTCGTCTGGAGAAGCGAATGAGACTGAAGAGATGTTGAAAAACTGCTCTCAATTTGACTCAGTTCTTTAATTTCCTGAAAAGGAGTGGGCAGTGACTTGTAGGACTGTAAAGGACTGAAACAGTATCATTAATATTAAATCAATTTATAATTATGGAGGAAAATATAGAATATTAATAAACAAAGGCTGAAAATAATGATTCTTCATAATCCTAACTAGAGAACCAATGCTGAAGCTGTGTTCTACTTGTGTCCAGTCTTTATAGCATCTTTGATATCTTATTTCCTAGAGCTCACGTTTGGCTGAGTTTACCTGGAGGTCAGACAAAAACTACATTCTGTCTCCATTCCTTTAATAAATACTTTTCAATCTCCAGTTCTACAATATTTTAGGTTCATAACTTTTCTTTAAGCCCCGCGGTTCATGGATTCTTATGTACACATCACTGGAGTGAAAAGGTGTCTACCAGCTTGGTAGGGCTTGAAACGAGGTGAGCGATTTCTCCATTTAACTATCTCAGTGTCCTCTTGACTCCTGTTACTTCTGTCCTCTAACATATTTAACTGGGGTATAAATGTTGTATTATCTGATCAGTGATTCAGCCACCTGAGAGGAAGGGAATGTGAGTCCTGCGGGAAGTCCGGAAAGGGAGACAACCCGGGGGCAAGGTTCAAGGACTTGTGTTTCTCCCTTCCTGCATTTCCTACGGCTGTTAGCCTGCAGGCCAGTTGTGTGTGTTTGTGTTTTTGTTCTGTGTTATAGGCTTTCTGTATACAGCTTTATGTTTAGGCCAGTCTCTACTTCATGTAAGCAATGTGTTTCACCTAGCCCCTCTCCAGATGTTCCTAGCAAGGTCTGGAGAGTTTGCCCGAAAATCTCTCTGCTTCCCATAAGGAAGCACTGCTCTGTCAAGTAGTACTACTTGACCCTTAGTGCCTTCCTCCGATCTGGTTCTGCATCATAGCTAATAAAATGTCCTTGGACTTTCTAGCATATGGTAGCACTCACTCCTCCTTAGGAGCGTATGCTGATGCACGTTTTCTCCTTTGGTAAAATCCTTTCAGTAATTTCAATAGAAAATCAGCAAATATGTGGTTCCTAAGTGGTAGAAAAAGTAGGCCATTTTTTGTGTCAGTCTGGATCCAATCAAGGACAAAAAAAAAAAAAAAAGATACAGTGAGTTAAACAGGAGATGTTTAATGTAAACAATGATTAAGTGATGACAAGAGAGCAAGTATGATGAAAGGAAGGCTAAGGAAGGAAAAACCTGGGAGGAGGCTCTCACACCTCACTAGAGAAGGTGTGGTTTCATGCCACAGGAGGGTGGAGTAGCTTAAACTATTGCCAGGGCTGACTGTCATTGTCCCCAGGCAAGAGCAACAACTCCCAGGCACACAGAGGAAGTCCTGCATGCAAAGGCCATTAGGGGAACCTGGAGTTGGAGAGGCCTCCCTCTGCAGAACCTAGCATGCTGGTGTGGTGTGAACTCGGTGGCTCCCCAGATGGCCATCCCCATGGGCCCACAGTGTGTAAATGGTGGGGAAAGGGAGCAGGAGAAGCAGCAATCTGTATGTGCTCTTGGGCTCCCATGCTGCCTCTGCTGGAATTGAGAACTGAAGCCAGGTACTGTAAGAGATGTGTATCCAGTGGACAGTTCACACTTAGAAAATCACCTGGTCTGGGGAGGGGAATAAAAAGAGCACTCTCTAGAAACCTGGTGAAGGAGCCATACCAGAAGAAAGAGGACAGCCTCCGCCTTCTGGAATGTCTCTCAGTGCCATCTACTGACAATGTTTAGTAACTGCCAGCTTAAAGAAAACTAATTAGGGACTAATTACACCAACATACTCCCTTCTCCTTTTTAATACAATACACCCTAATCATGGGTGTGATATCACATCACCTTTGCTATATTCGATTGGGTAGAAGCAAGTTACAAGTTCCCCTCACTCAAGAGGAGGGGATTAGACAAGGCATGACTCCCTAGGCTTATCTTAGAATTTGACCTACCATAAGCTGCATTATTCATAGTCACCCAAAACTGGAAATGACCTCATTGCCGCTCACTATGTAAATGGATAAACAAACCATGATACATCCATGCTATGGAATATGCCTCAGTAATGTAAAGGAACAAATTACTGACATACACACTACTGGATACAATCTCATATGCTTTATGCTAAGTGACAGAAGCCAATCCCTAAGTCTGACTACTGTATGATTCCACTTAAATCACATTCTCAAAATTACCAAACTATTGGGACAGATTACAGGTCAGTGGCTGCCAAGGGCTCAAGAGGGGACAAAGAGTTCACCTCCAATCCTGTCAGTGGGGGTGATTTCTAGAATCTATGCATGTGTTCAAAATTCATAAGACAAATTTAGAATAGATTTGTCAAACAAAAGTGTGATTATACTGGATATAAAATTGACTCTTAATAATACTTTAAAATAAACAAACAAAAAAAGCACGTATATTTTGTTGTTTGCACCAGAAAGAAGAGTTCCTGTTCCATGTTTTTAGTGAACGGTTTCAATGACTACTGCCAGGATTACGTTGGACCCTAAAGGAATAGAGATAGAAATGACAGTCTCTTCCCTAGACACACTCTGGCATTCATAGAGAAATCATAATTTATAATTAGGTTTGTCTTAAGTACAATGGAAATCCAAAGCAAAAGCAATTAACTTCACCAGGTGGAGGTCGAGATAAATATCACGGAGAAGGTGATGTATAAACTTAGACTTGAAAGAGGATTTAGGATTTTCAAAGGAGAGAAAAAAGATAAAAGTTGTTCAAGTAAAGAGATCAGCATGAACAAAGCCAGGAGCCAAGGGACTGAATGCACATGATGTTGTGATTGCCTCCTTGGTCTTTTAGGATAAGGTGAGTCTTAAAGGTGGTGTAGGATCCACCTCCTCCCTCATCAGGGAGATTCTCCATCCTTTTCAAACTGAATTTTCAGAGTTTTAGTATTAAAACAACTCTTTCCTCGCAATGTCTCTAGGACATTATTTCATGGGCATCTAGCAGGCATAGGAAATGCAGATTTAGAGTTCTGGACAGAGGTCAAGCTTGGGAAGTAATAATGAGAGCCAACAATAGATAATATAGCCATGTGAATTCATCAGGATGTCAAGGAAAGCCTGAAATATAGAAAAACACATACCAAGGACAGAGCTCCTACAGTCACCCGCATTTAAAGGACTAGGAAGCTAGAATATTCAGAATTTCACAACTATGAAAAAAAATTATGGTCCTCAAAACTACAAGAGGAAAGCTTTTATACAAAAATTACAAATGTTCTAGAATGCAATAGAGAAGAAGCATAAAACAAGGTATTAAAGAGATACTTATTTGACATCCAGAAGGTCATAAGTAACAGTAACAGAATCAGTTTTTAAAAAGTGATAAATGTAGCCTGGATTGAAGAACCAATGGAATTTGAGAAAGTAGAGAAGGTAAATCCAGACTATAGGCAGTTTTTTTTCCCCACATATGATCTCAGAAAATCCATACAATCTGTCAAGCAAGGTATTACAAGAGAGACTTATATTTACAGGTAAAGAAACCAAAGTTCAAACATGTTAAGTAGTGACCCAAAGTCATACAGGTAGTGAGGTGCAGAACCTACATTTGAAATTTCATCTGTCTAGTCCAAAGTCAAAATTCTTCTCGTGCTATCATTTTACCTCCATCTCACCTCCAGAACTGTAGAGACTGGACAATGCCAAGACAGTTAATTAAGGACTAACAATGACTGACTAGATGTACATGGGCTCATCTAAATAACAATGGTGATAACCAACATCCTTCAATTGTCTCTAATGATATTCAGAAGTTTCGGAGTCCCACTGGAGAAAACAAAAGGTTCAAAAGAACCAGGATTAATAAAGAACAAAGAAACAAAGAACAAAGTCATTTGTGGTCGTGTTTTGTCAATGTCACTTCAGTGAGGTCTACAGTGTTATCAAGAAGGTAGTAAAACCTGGAGATAAAGGATGAGAGAAAATGGAAAATGTCTACAGAAAGCAGATGATACAAGTCAAGAGTGTGGGAGAGCAGTGAGGAGCAAATTCACACAGACGATGCCTGCTCACATACAATCATTACTACCATCACTGAACTCTTTATATGACACTTCATAGTTCACAAAATACCTTCATGGAGTATGTCATGAAGGGAAGCAGCACAGCATAATGGCAAAAACTTGATCTTAGACCATGAAACCCAAGTTTGGCCACTTAACTGTGCCGTGTTAAGAAGCAACTTTACCCTCTTTTTACTTTCCTCATTTGTTATTTGAGAGCAATAACTCCACCCTTGTGAGAAGTTATGAGTATCAAAGCAAATGAACTAAAACATCTGTCACAAGCATGTAATCAATACATGATGATTACATTTATTAAGATTCTTAGTGGGATAATTTGATTCTCACAATAAGACTGTGAGCTGCACAGTGTTATTTCACTGATATGCAAATTTTAGATAACAAGATACATCTCTTATCTCATCTTATCTCATCTTACAAATGAGAAAACGAGGAATTAGAGAAGAAAGCAAACTTTCTTGAGGATGTGGTATTAGGCTGAAACTGTACCTTGTTAGTGTTGCTCCAGAATTTAATTCAGGAAATAAAAGTGAATCTACGTGTTGATCAATCAATCTACAGAGATGACCATAATCTGACAAATGTTTCAGGCATGAGAATATTGATGGACACATAAAAGCATATTTAACATTTTAATATTGGTTGAGTCTGTTACTTTTTTCTTCATTCTCTTGTTGGAAAACGATGGTGGTAAGCAACACGTCAAGAATCCTGTATTCCTACTGAACTCCACTTTTTCTTACCTTTCTCTGCCTAGCTGTTTCATCTATACCAACAAGTCTTCAAGAAAATATATCCACAACATTAAAGAATTTTGAAAGTTAACACAATAAGAGGTGCCTGGGTAGCTCTCGGTTAAATGTCTGACTCTTGATTTCGTCTCAGGTCATGATCTCACAGTTTGTGGGCTTGAGCCCTGCATCGGACTCTGTGCTGACAGTGCAGAACCTGCTCAGGATTCTCTCTCTCCCTCTTTCTCTGCCCCTCCTCTGCTCATGCATGTGCATTTTCACTCCCTCTCTTTCTCTCTCTCTCTCTCCCTCTCTCTCAAAAATAAAGATGAAAAAAGTTAACACAATAAATGAGTAAAATTAGAGTTTACTTACTTTAAATGTATCTCCCTTTGAGAAGTAAAACCTGACAAAATTCAGTTTGCCAGACTGGAATAAGCAAGTCATTTTAATTAAGCCAATATTTTAATGAGACTACCAAATTTAACTCTATGTACATCTGTTCTATATCATGTTCATGAATTAGCAATATAGCAAGTGACTGAATTTGTAACTAATTTAACTTGACTACACTAATAAAATTCAAGTTGGTTGTAAGGAGCCAACATATCACTTAATCACCTAATGTTACTCAAACGTCTTAGTGAAAAATTCTTGAAAACAAGAAAAACCCACCACGTTAGCATGTTTTCCTCCTTACAGTTACTAAATTTTGACGAATATCAAATGTATCTTTAGAGCGAGATTATTTTATTAATATCCTAAGGTATACATTTTCAAAATTTCTTCAGATACTTTTAGGAGAATATTTAAAAACTGAATCCATTTCACATCACTGCCAACCTAGAGCTACTACAAAACATCTACCATTATTCAGTAGTCCACACAGAAGCATGGAAAGAGATCATCTGTCACGGTATGAGAAATGTGAAAAGTGATAAACTATGATAACATTGAGTTTTTGGCATGAGGTACAAAAGTCCACATCTAGAAAGTCTCTTTTTCTGTGTAAAAGACTTAGATTGTGGACATGGTTCATTATGTTGTTAATGTCCCCTATATAAATAATTATGTCATAATTATATCTCAAAGCTCAAATATGGAAAATGTGATATAAAGTAGCTACTTTTTGTTGAGTACTTACTTCACTATTGGCTGTATTTTTTATTTATATGTGACTTTTATTATAATTTTATACTTAAAATGTTTTTATGTTTAATTTTTAATGTATTTATTTAATTCTCACTACTGATGCTGAAGACAGTATAATTGATAAGCCTGTAAAATATCTAGTTAAGTTACAGGGAAAAAATGAGAACTCAGGTATTCTCGAATCCAAAGCTCATGCCATTAATCTCTAGACTGTTCCTTGTCATGAGAACTATGTAACTCTTTTTCAAAGACTTGTCTTGATTGAAAAAAAAGTCAATATCATAATAAGGAAACAAAAGTTTTACCTCCCTCTCTGTTCCTTCTTTCTCATCTCTTTATATATAATCTGTTATCTTTCACCAATTCCCCCCAATTTTGTTTCTAACCCTTATTTTAAACTTTCTATCAGTTTTGAAAAGCAAAGGAGTTATACTAGAAATCATCTATCAACAGTAGATAATTATTTTCCCCAAAACTGACCGGGATGCTTGATATTTGCTCCCTCATAAAATCCCCCAACAAACCTACGTGGCAAATGTCAAACACATCTTCAATGGACAACCAGAAACTTCAAGAGTGACTCAAAAATTCTAAGCCTCAATAAAAAGAAAAATGCTCAACTTTATTAGTCATCAGGAAAACAAAAACTGAAACCACTATGTGATACCACTACATACCCACCAAAATGGCTACAAAAGAGACATACAAAGCTCAGTACTGTCCGTGGAGTGTGGAGTAATTGAAACACTCTCATCGCTGGAGGGCATTCCACTACAATGACTGGAAACCAGTTTGGTAGTATTTCCTCAAGTGAGGCAAATGCATCCTCCACAATACATGAATTCCACTCTCAGAAAATACTAAGCAAAAACATATGCATATGTTTACCAAAAGGCATGCACAAGACTGTTCAGAGCAGCACAATAACAGCACAAAGCTATAAACAACTCAAACAGTCATTAAAAGGAGAATGGGTAGGGGCGCCTGGGTGGCTCAGTCGGTTGAGCGTCCGACTTCAGCTCAGGTCACCATCTCACGGTTCGTGAGTTCGAGCCCCGCGTCGGGCTCTGGGCTGATGGCTCAGAGCCCGGAGCCTGCCTCCGATCCTGTGTCTCCCTCTCTCTCTGCCCCTCCCCCATTCATGCTCTGTCTCTCTGTCTCAAAAATAAATAAACATTAAAAAAATAAAATAAAAAAATAAAAAATAAAAGGAGAATGGGTAAATAAATGGAGGTAAATGGAGGTATATCTATACAAAGAAATACTACCCAGCCATGAGAACACATGAACTTCAACTACACGTGACACAGATTATCTTACAGCTTTTTAAGCGAAAAAAAAAAAAAAAATCTGGACACAACAAATACATGCTATGTGATTCTATCTACATAAAATTCTAAAATCACCAACACTAATCTCTGGTGACAGAAGTCAGAACAGTGGTTATTTGCAGGGAATATATATTCACTGGAAAAGTACACAGCAGAGATTTTGGGGAGCTGGTGATGTTTTATTTCTTGACCTGGATACTGGTTAGGCGGATGGGTTCAATTTGTAAAAACAAATCATGGGTACATTTTGTTTTTCGATCTATACACTTTTCTGTATGCATTTTATAAGTTAACAAAAAAAAGTATACCTAAAGAATGTCTCTGCTGTGTATATCACGCTGGCTAATTTATATTCTTGGGACCAGAAAAGTAAAAACATATACCTGTTATTATCATTTCATCATCAAACCTTTTCAAGAGTGGACAAAATCTACATAATTAAAAGAAAAACAATGTGTCGGGGAGGGTACTCAAAAATTCTAACTTATAAAAACTTCACTCATTTCTCAAATTGGACTTCATAGTACCTTAAACAAAGTTTTACATCAAAGTAGAAATGTAACAAAACCCACTCATTCATTAATTCACACTCATTCATTCACTCCAAAGTTATTTCAGTGACTACTAGATTCGAGCACTTGAGGATCTGGGGGAAATTCATAATTATTCTGGTGCTTGGGGAACAAAGGCAAATGCCTGTCAGCACCAGGTGGAGATGACAAACCAGAAAAGAGCCTGGGTGTAAGTGAAAGGGATGGGGACCGTGCAACACTGTTAATAACATGCCCCTATGTAAAGAGTCCAGCATCAACTACTCAGCACCAACAGATTCTTTTCATGTCACTTCAATGGAAATCACAATGTACAATGTGAAACCAACCAGTTTTCAAATGTAGGCTCTTGAAAAGAGAACAAACAAGAAACACTGTGACAAACAAAGCACATCTGTGAGCCCAATCCAGCATATGGCTGCCAGTTTGTAACATCTGATTAAACTCCAGAGACATGAATGCTTAACTGGTCGACAGCCATGAGGGGCTCATTTACACGTTAGGTGCCCAACCCCTCAAGCATCATGCTCATTCTCTGCTTCACTGCAGGCTTAGGATTGACAGTTTAAAAATAAAATGCTTCATTACATACATTATGATTCGTTCTCACAATGAAATACTATGCAGCCATTTAAATGAATGAGACAGAATTACTGTGTCCTAATATATAATGCATTTCCATGAAATATTTTTGAGTTAAAACCAATGAAATCAGGACTTCAAGTGGAGTTTCACATTTTTTATTTTTATACAGACACGCACCCATGTTTAGAAAACTAAACATCAAACTCTAATCAGAGGAGTGCCACGGAAGAGGTGGGCAGAAGTTTGGGTGGCAACAATTTAACTTTTTATTTTATTTTCATTTCACTTTTTATTATTTCATATTATCTTTTGACTTCTTCCATGTATTCATATGTTTTAGGTGGACAAAAGCTGTAGAGCAGAACTCCCAGTTCCCCGTGGATATGGCCTGCTACTTCTTTCATTAGTTCCAGTTCAGAACCAGTATCAGCCCCGCCTGATCCGGCCTCCAGGGGAAGTTGCTCTGCAACACGGCATCACCCAGCTTTTCTCGGTACCTTCCTCCTGCTCACAATACACAGAGCTGGAGAGAGGGGCTTCTTGTTAACTGCTTCACACTCAGCACGCAAAAGGGAGTCGTTAAGTCAAGTGTGTCAAACGGTTTCTATACGAAACCAAGAGGTTTCATATAGTCATTCTCAGACAAAGAATCCTGTCTTCCTGCTCACCAGATCACGTAACCAGCTTTCACTGTTAAAAGTGACAGAAGAGAGGACCTGAAGGAACAATTCCTCTGTGGAGACATTTTAAAATAACCTTAGGGGTTTTAAAAATCACAAAAATAATAGACTGTGAGCTCCTGATTGAAAGCACCATACTCCCTTTTGATTTCCAGCAAAGAAGGCAGAAGAAACAATGCAGACAATGACTAAGGACCCAGTTGACAAACCATATAATTTCTTTTAAAATATTGGTTCTATTTAAATCTTCTAATGCTAATTTCTAAATCATAAGTCTTGATACAATGTAATATAAAATGTACAAGAGCCTTGTTTACCTATTCACAACATTTTTGTCTTCTTTTTTAAAAGAACTATCAACATATTCTCTTTGGTTGCTACTGTGTTAGTATAAATAACTTCTCCTTCCACATTTAATTTTCAATATCCATTTTAATACATATTTCCATTCTCCTTGCTTAAAAATAAAAAAAAAAAGTATTATTGTAAGGTAATGTCTATTTTCATTGCCCATAATTTCAATGACATTTTCAGTCAAAAATACATAAACAACACCTGGTCTACAGAATGAAAAATATATAGAGTGAGGCCAAAACGAAACCTAAACCTGATTTCATAGGGTGATACGTATTACCTTTTAATCACTTATTTTAAAGGAGGATATAAAAAATTGCCATGATTTTTAAATCAGTAAGACATTTCTATACCCTTTCACATAAATGGATCAGGAAATTACAACCAAGGTTGCCCTATAAAACATGTGACCAATAAGATGGACATTTGTGTTAACTAAAGGCTAGTTTAATTTATTAAAATTATCTGAAAGTATGCATGTTCCCAAATACTTGATGCAACTCTTCATATATCTATTCAATTCAAATGGGTAATGCACACCCTTGACTGTTACAAAATTATTTTAAAATTATTACCCTTACATTTTTTCACCTACTGTTATGATCATTGCAGTTAAACAAGTGGAAATAAACAGAGGCCTAACAGAAGCCCAGTGAAAGAACAAATTTAAAAATCTTTGTAATATTGTGGGTTAAAAGCTGGGTGTGGCAAGAATGGGTATTAAACAAAATAATTTGTGAAATAAAAATATACAGATCTCTTTGTGAAAAGCACAAGGAACATTAAATGCATGGATATACTGATCACAGCTGTGTAAAACAAAACACTAATATCAGTTACACAACTCTAATGGGTAACATTTTTCAGCCACAAGAAGCTGTTACTGGTTTTGTTGGCTATCCAATGGAATTTTACTCTGTACTTTAAACAGGAAAATTGAACTGACTAAGAAACCAATATTAATTAAGTACCTGTTAAAAACCATACTTCATTAAAAAATCCACATATTCATAACATGTATTTTGATCTCTTTTGAATATTTAAAAATTATTGCTTGAAATGGTATTTTTAGTATTTACTGAAAATAAAGAGTTCAAACTCTAAAGGGCCAATATGTAAAACATATGGCTCCAAAAGGCAAGAGTCCTGTTGTGTCTAAATTGTAACCTCTTACTGGCATATTATAAAATGTTTAACTACAGAATTAAAAATTTCCAGTCTATGAAATATAAACATGGGCTAATTGTTAGGATCATTACTTGAATACAGTTTCTAACACACTTTCAAAGAGATTTATACTAGATCGAAGGATATGTGGAACTCTTACGATTTTGAAGCTGATAATATCCCAACTTAAATAGCTGAGCTGCATTAGAGGAAATGTGTCAAAACCATACACTGAAAATCAAAAAGTGCATTATTGATTGTATTTGGAGCCAAGCATAGTTGCATGACTAATTTAGTCTGCATACTTAAAAAGTGATATAAATAGGCTTAAAATAAAAATACACTGAGAAAATATACCCTACATTAATGAAATATGACAGCAATGTATATTCAAATGTTCATGCCCACAAGAATAAACCTATTTTCTCATGTTTGGGAAGACAAATTTTGGAGATGGCCCACATATTCATCCCTTAATCCTATGGTTCTTGCAAAAAGGAATGCAGACTTCTTTTAAGAGGAGAGCCACAAAGTTTAGAAACAAATTACTTCATTTCTCACCCTTTATCCTATGCCTTTGCTTTGTTTCCCCCCAGAAAGAGCCTGTGAAAACATCTGTGCTAATACAACCTTTCTTTAATATGTAAGACATGGTAGGCAGAGTGTCACGGGCACCCAAGATTCTGAGCCGCGCACAAAGATGTCCAGGGTAATCCCGCCCCTTCAGTGTGGCCAGAAAGCACAAATATAGTGGCAACCACTCTCTACTCTATAGCACTTTCTATGGTTATGGATGGTACAGCAATTCTCATGACTAGATTATCTTGTATCACTCCCTCTTGGTAAACTAAACAGGAATATTCTCCTGCTGGCCTTGAAGAAGTATGCTGCCATGTTGTGATAGGGCCGCGTGGCAAGGAACTGCAGGTAGAATACTGTGAGTTGAGAGCTGCCCCTGGGGGACAGACGCCAAGAAAATGGACACTTGAGTCCCACAGCTCAGCAAGAACTAAATTCTGTCAACAATCACAAGAACCTAGAATATGACCTTGCACTCCAGAAAGATACATGAAGTCTTGAAGACACCTCCAGCAGTGAGGCCAGCTGAGTAGCACCCTGAACTCCTATCCCACAGAAAATGTGAGATAATAAATGTATGTTATTTTAAGCTGCCCAATTTTTTATTTTTTTTATTTTTTGCATCATAGAAAACTAATACAAATAGTAACATGCTAATGTGATTTGCTAAAGTCTTTGTGTTCTAAGAGAAACTTAGGTTGTGCAGTAACAAAAGCACTTTTAATTTTGCGGCAGTTCAAGGCCTTTTCCAGTTCTCTAGAAATACATGTTTTATACCTGAACTGCTGGGTTTCTTTTTATCTGAACCTCTACATTTCAACACCTAACTTCCATTTTCTTTGGAAGGTGTGTAAAATTAGAAGTAAACACAAATGCATAGTATTTCATGTAGTAGTCTATATTTGTAGAGCAGTGTGCTATTTAAAAGGTCCTGTGAGTTTCTGCAAGGATACCAGCAGAGGCATATATTCTATCCTCTATAAATTCTCCCAGAAAAAACAGATGGATCAACTAGGGATGCAAAACCAAAAGCTCATTGACAACACTTAGAGCAAAACTGGCTGTTGAGACATCTCCATGAGTAACCAAGTACAAGCTGGTGTGGATGAAACACCATGAGCTATAAACCTCACAGGGTATTCATATATTTCAGGAAGAAGCAGACAGAAGCAACCAGGTTTTGATACACCACAGAAAAAAAGAACTCTCCAATTTCCAAGGGCTCACAGGGGGTGTAGCATTGCTTTAGAACATCAGTTGAACCTGGTGGGAATTTTTGTGGATTTGATCTCTGAGTGACTGCAAGAAGTCTGTGGGAAAGATGAAGCTCTGTGAACCCTCAGAATTCACCAGCGCACCCCCCCCTTCCAAGAAGAAACTGCTAAAAGTAGAATATCATTTGCCCAAGAAAAAGATAAAGAAGGGCAAAGAAAAAGCAATATCCTGATAAAAGATGAAAAGATGATAGCCAGGAGAAGATGTGTATACATACCTCTCCATACTTTTTTCTTTAACACTTCAATGAACAAAACAGAATGGTGAGCTCTAGAACGTGAAGGTACTAGACATCTATTCTGACCCACACTTCCCTTTTAAAAGCTTAGGAAGACTAATTCTATATAAAAATGAGCAACAGAGAAAGATCCAGCTAAATCTAGTACAATGTTCTTATAAGAAACAAGAATAAGGAACAGAATAATATTTACCACAAACCATTAAGGTCTGTCAAAAAAAAATGCACAAAACAGGTAAGAACCCAACCATAACTTAGTATTTCAATGGAATTTAGAATTAAGAAGAAGAAATAAACATAAATCATCAATAAAAATTAGAAAAACTAAAAAATGAGGTGACAGTATTAAGGGTTTTGAAATAAAAAAAAAAAAACAATTTTAAGAATGAATACTAAACTAGGAGGAGCATACGAGCAAAAAATATTCCCAAAGTTTATGATATATGAGGGGGGGAAAAAGGTGAAAATAAAAACAAAAAAATAAATCACTGAATCTAGGAAAATGATCTAGCCATTCATTTATATCCTGTATACTCCTTGTATTTTTATTACACTTCAGTAAAAAAAAAAAAAAAAAGAAAAAAGAAAAAGAAAAAGAAAATAGAGCACTGTGAAAAAGATAAAAGTGCTTCAAGAGAAAGTTGGCCTTAATCTTTAATGCCAGAAGACTATTCTCTGCATCCACATTTTAACGGAACTCCTCTCATAAAAGCCTCCAAAGACTTTCTAGGTCCAATGACAGTTTGACTCTTCAAAACTTTTAACCTCGACGATCACTCCTTTATTTCTGCGCTGTCTCATTCTCTGATTTCCCTTCTAAACTTCTTGGTCACTCATTTTTAATCTCTTTGTGGGTTTTTCTTCCTCCACAAGCCTTTCAAGAATTGGTATTTCCAGGCTCCATATTTGGCTATTTTCCCCTTTTACTCAAATTCTCTTCCTAGGCAATGATATCATGCCTAAAGATCTCAGCTTTCACACACACACACATACACACACGCACACATCCACACACATGCTACTGATTCTCAAATCCGTATTTCTACCTTAGGTCTCTCTCTCCTGATATCCGTTTAAATCAAACTGCTGAGGAGATCTATTAAATAGCTCACTGTTCCCCTCAGAAAACTTACTTCCCACCTGGCTCACCTTATCTGCAAGAAGTGGCCATTTCCTCTTACTGGATAACTGCTTTTTCTCTATCTGCTATCCTAAGAAAAAACTTCTTTCAACACTCCTATACTTCTTGTAGCTTTCCCTTATTTATTTATTTTTTTTTCATTAAGGAAATATAAGGAATCTACTTCTGGATTAAATAGGCAATATTACTATCTTTACTTTGTCACTATTCAGTCACTTCTTAATCTCCTACATTCTAATTATTCATCCCTTTAGCAAACTGCCCTCTCTGTAGAATTGATGATGCTATCATTTTATAATAATTTTTATTATATTTATAATATACATAAATATATATTATTTTACTTATAATAAAATAAATTATATTATGTATAATATAATTTTATATTATGTATAATATAATTTTATTATATTATGTACAATATAATTTTATTATATTATGTACAATATAATTTTATTATATTAT